>NC_136271.1:109227361-109507361 GCF_964187855.1 Myxine glutinosa | reverse complement strand
ATCTCATGGGATTGTGAGTTGGACAGGCGACTGTGATGTTGCCATGACATGTCGGAGCTGCTTCGATCATGGTGTCTGTGAAGTCAGTGATAGCATGATTGGGTGTTGGGAGTTGTGGTGGGGGGTGTTGAGGGTAGTTGAAGGCTTGAAGTGGGGAAGGGATTGATGCTTTAGCGCTGGGAGGGGGATGGTGAGGACTTGGGGTGGGGAGGGGGCAGGGGAGGGCAAAGATGGGACAGAGTTGTGAGGTGTAGTTTGAGGCTTTGTGGGGGTGGAGGGAAGGCCTGGCTTGGGTTGGGCCAGTTGTGGTGGGGGGAGAGTTCAGTATTCAGTTTTGAGATTTTCAAGATGATGTTTTCATGGCTTGTCTCAGGATTGATGCACACTTGTTACAAGCCAAAGGTTCCCCTCTGTCATGTTAGATTTCCATGTTGAGAAAGCAACTTGCTTCAAAGAAACCTTCTCCTTGTTGGACCGACACCCAGTCAGCCTGAAAGGTGAAAGTTGGGATCGCCACATATGAGGAACAGAGAGTTTTGATGGATGTTTACGAGTTGATCCTTGTTAGAGGAAATGGATGCATGTAGAGATTCGTCATCATTTAGTGGTGGCATACCATGCCAGTACCAGTTCCGAATGCCATGCCAGTTCAGATTTAGGTTGAGTACCAGTTCACTGGTAATTCCCTGTTTGTCGTTAAAGGCGGCAAAAAGGGTTGGCGTCAGGAAGGGCATCCGGCCGTAAAACATTGCTTCAAAAAGGGGACCGAAAAACAACAACAACCACGGTTCCCGAAAAAGGCCAACCCCCGCTTGCGGGGAAAAATGGCCTCTAAAGGTGGTTTTTATACCATGCAGAGTAGCACTTGGTAGTTACACATTTCATAAGAAAAGTGGGGAGGGTAGGGGGTGTTGGACGGACAGGAGATCAGAATGAGAATGAGATGAAGATTTTCTTTTTGTATAGCGTACATAGTTTAGGCTTGTGGGATCGTTATATGAGGAGGCAACAGGACAAAAGGAACAGCAGAGATGGGGGAAACACCAACAATAGAGCGAGAAGGTCAAGACAGGGAGAGGCAGGCAAGCAATGGGTGTGGGGATGAATGGAGGGAGCAGGAGAATATGGAATGGGGGGCAGGAGAATATGGAATGGGGGCAGGGTGGACAAGATGGATGCAGAAGGAAACTCTCAGGTAGGAAAACTGGAGATTTGGAAGGAGGAGGGATCGGGGTGAAGTGGGGAGCAGGGTTTGGAGGGTAAAAAATATCATGGTTTGGATTCGGGACAATCTGAGATGGTGGTGAACATGCGGGGCAACCTTGGTATCCATGGCATCAAGCTGAGCAAGATGTGAGGCAGGGAAGCCAGCCCGGCGGGGAGACAAATGCTCCATCCAGCTGCGGCTGAAAGCCTTGCAGGTGCATAGGAATTCAGGTTTACCAAGGAAGGACTTTGTATGACGGAGGATGCCCAGTCAGCAGCTGGCTTTGGAGGCCATCTTTGAAATGTGGTTTGCCCAAGAAAGATCATGGCTGATAGTGAGACGCAGGAGTTTGAATTGCTGAACTTCCTCAAGAGGATTGCTAAGAAAGTAGAGAGGAGGGTTTTCCAGACAGTCCTTTTGGAGAGAGATAGTGAGAGTATGAGATTTGTCAGGAGTGAAAGACATATTTCAAGTGTTTGACCAGCTTGTGATTTTATCAAGGCCTTAAGATAGGAAAGAGGCCTGTGAAAGAGGCCTGCCTGTCTGAAGGATGAGGGATGTCATATCACAGTGTGGTGTCATCAGCAAACAGAAAAAGAGGATTCTCCAGAGTCAGAGATCATTTATGAAGATCAGGAATAGGACTGGGTTCAGAACATTGCTTTGGCCTTGACAGGGAGAGGAGATGAAAGGATTCCATTGAGAGGCACACATTGGCTATGAGAGTACAGGAAGTCAGTGAACGATATGTGGAGTCGGTCTTGGATGCCATGGAGATGATGGAGACGGAAATGGAGATGGTTTTCAGCAACATCCTCGCTGTTTTAAACATTGAAAAAAAAAAATTGTGAATAGAGTAAAATTAACAATAAACAATTAAGGAATTGGAAGAAAACTTTTTTTTTCTGAATTGATATGATGGTTCAGTACTGAACATAGTTTCATTATTTGCTTCTGTATCCATCTTGTGCACCCCATGAATCCTCCCCCATCCTAATTCCTCCCCACATCCCTTATTAGTCCAAGTCTCCCTCTATTTTGTCCTTCAATCCTGCTGTTGGTGTCCCCCCCTCTCTTTACTGTTCCTTTTGTTCTGCTGTGTCCTGATCTGTTCAGTGTTCTAACTGCGCATCCCAAAAAAGCACGTTTGGATTTTTTCTTGCGTTTACCTGTGTTCCCAGTGCACTTGAACGTTATCAATTAAAGCACCGAAGCACCCTTCCACACACCTATAATGTAACTGCACTTTATCACACAGGAGGTGAAGAGGAGGTCATTCGGAGATCTTTGGGTGATGGTCTCCATGAGTTTGAGTACAGACCCCCGATTGTCGGTCGCTACGTCATCACGATCACATGGGGTAGCAAGAACATCCCACGCAGGTCCTAATCTGCCGCATGATTGGCCACCAATTCCCAACATTCTCTGTTTATCTTTTACAACTTGTTGCTTACAAGGAGTGAGCATTCATGGTTACGTCATGATGATTCGCAAACACTAAATATCCGTCGTGCGTTTCTGTCGTCTCATTGTGTCTGTCTTTTGTCTGAGCGTGTCCATTGGCATTTCTGTTGTCCCGTTACACCTGTCTGTCGTCTCTCCAAGTGTGTCCGTTGTCTAATTGTGTGTTGCTATCTCATTGTGCGTCCGTTCTATGATTGTGTGATTTATTTGATGTACACGGAGTTTGTTGTCGTTCTATTCCCGTACTACCGTTCTAACACCTTACAGGACCTGCAACTATGAAATGATGAGTAACGCATGACGTTAACATTGAATCTTTTCCTTATACCTTTTGCAGTCCTTTTGAGGTTCTCGTGGGGCCACCAGCCGGAGATCAGAAGGTCCGGGCATGGGGCCCTGGCCTGGAGATGGGACTTGTCGGTCACTCTGCCGACTTCGTCGTGGAAGCTTTAGGATCGGATGTCGGGGCTCTGGGTAACATAAGCACTTTCTTCATCTTGGTGCCATCTATAATTCATTTTCTGCATTTGAGAGTGTTCATTTGCCTCTGATATTGTTTGGGTCATTTAAGTTTTCCAAAAAAAACAAACCAGTATATTCTTTTAGCCATTTCGTAGAATTGTCTATCTTGTTTGTACACGAAGAATGTGTGCAAATTGATACATACACACCAAATCATTTTACTGAATAGAGCCATAATGAAACCCACATGTGGAGCTAGTCATCATGTACGGTTAAGGTTCTGCTTCTTGGGGTCAATGTTGGCTATGTATTGACACTGTGGCAGTTTATTTTTACAATCATACGGGTCGCCGTACATTAATGGCCTAATACCAACTGGCAGGCCGCAACCATTACCAGATGTAGTTACATGGAAGAGCCAGGCTCGTTTAAAGTCTGGAGTGGCACTGAGTAATCATCATTCAACAATATGATGCTCGTGAGGCCCTCTCTGTCTGTCTCTGTGTCTCTCTGTATGCCCTTCTCCTTCCCTCCCTGTCTTCCTCATGTCCATCTTCCCCCACCCTCTGTCTGTCTCCCACCCTCTGTCTGTCTCCCACCCTCTGTCTGTCTCCCACCCTCTGTCTGTCTCGCACCCTCTGTCTGTCTCGCACCCTTTGTCTGTCTCGCACCCTTTGTCTGTCTCGCACCCTTTGTCTGTCTCGCACCCTTTGTCTGTCTCGCACCCTTTGTCTGTCTCGCACCCTCTGTCTGTCTCGCACCCTCTGTCTGTCTCGCACCCTCTGTCTGTCTCGCACCCTCTGTCTGTCTCGCACCCTCTGTCTGTCTCGCACCCTCTGTCTGTCTCGCACCCTCTGTCTGTCTCGCACCCTCTGTCTGTGTCGCACCCTCTGTCTGTCTCGCACCTTCTGTCTGTCTCGCACCCTCTGTCTGTCTCGCACCCTCTGTCTGTCTCGCACCCTCTGTCTGTCTCGCACCCTCTGTCTGTCTCGCACCCTCTGTCTGTCTCGCACCCTCTGTCTGTCTCGCACCCTCTGTCTGTCTCGCACCCTCTGTCTGTCTCGCACCCTCTGTCTGTCTCGCACCCTCTGTCTGTCTCGCACCCTCTGTCTGTCTCGCACCCTCTGTCTGTCTCGCACCCTCTGTCTGTCTCGCACCCTCTGTCTGTCTCGCACCCTCTGTCTGTCTCGCACCCTCTGTCTGTCTCGCACCCTCTGTCTGTCTCGCACCCTCTGTCTGTCTCGCACCCTCTGTCTGTCTCGCACCCTCTGTCTGTCTCGCACCCTCTGTCTGTCTCGCACCCTCTGTCTGTCTCGCACCCTCTGTCTGTCTCGCACCCTCTGTCTGTCTCGCACCCTCTGTCTGTCTCGCACCCTCTGTCTGTCTCGCACCCTCTGTCTGTCTCGCACCCTCTGTCTGTCTCGCACCCTCTGTCTGTCTCGCACCCTCTGTCTGTCTCGCACCCTCTGTCTGTCTCGCACCCTCTGTCTGTCTCGCACCCTCTGTCTGTCTCGCACCCTCTGTCTGTCTCGCACCCTCTGTCTGTCTCGCACCCTCTGTCTGTCTCGCACCCTCTGTCTGTCTCCCAACCTCTGTCTGTCTGTCACCCTCTCTGTCTGTCTGTCACTTTTTGTCTGTCTCCCACCCTGTCTGTGTCTGTCGCCCTTCCTGTCTGTGTCTGTCTCCCACCCTGTCTGTGTCTGTCTCCCACCCTGTCTGTGTCTGTCGCCCTTCCTGTCTGTGTCTGTCGCCCTTCCTGTCTGTGTCTGTCGCCCTTCCTGTCTGTGTCTGTCGCCCTTCCTGTCTGTGTCTGTCGCCCTTCCTGTCTGTGTCTGTCGCCCTTCCTGTCTGTGTCTGTCGCCCTTCCTGTCTGTGTCTGTCGCCCTTCCTGTCTGTGTCTGTCGCCCTTCCTGTCTGTGTCTGTCGCCCTTCCTGTCTGTGTCTGTCACCCTTCTTGTCTGTGTCTGTCGCCCTCCCTGTGTGTGTCTGTCACCCTTGCTGTCTATCTCCATCCCTGTCTGTGTCTGTCTTTGTTTCTGTTTTTGTCTCTCTCTCGCTCTCCCTTATCTGGCATACTTTAAGGTCCAACGATTTGATTAATTACGTTCCAGACGGCTCGCCATCTACATTGAAATTCCAGCAGCATCTGTGGCACCACTCACTGCTTTGTGTGTTCGGATTTGTGTTTAGCAGGAGAAACGCCCTAACAATGGACGATATGTAGATTTCTGATCTTATTTGCAGACTTTTATCTCTGTGCATGGAAACGCAGATATCTACGGCATGTACAAGAGTTGAGTTTAAATGCTGCAGATTCCTTCACTGTCCCATCATTTCTCTCTTGTCCTGTTTCTCCTTCTGCCTATTCTTATTCCTTCGCTCATTATTCCCTTTTTTTGCATTTTGCCTTGTTGTGTTTTTATTTTGTTCCATTTCTAGTTCTCTACAACAATGTTTTTTAAAGTTGTTTTCTTTACATCATTACTTCCACCACCAAAGTTGAACGGAGGTTATGTTTCCACCCCTGTCCGTTTGTTTGTCTACGCGCACGATATCTCAAGATGTTATGGATTCAGATGGAATTTGGTGGAGGAGTCAGGTGGGTAACAAGGGTGAATCGATTACATTTTGGTGAAGATCTGGATCTGGATCTGGATCTGGATCCGATAATTTTTTAATTTTTAAAGTAATTCTTCACCATTGAGAGATAAGGCCAAAAACAACATATAGCATGATATTTGAAAAGGTTATGGATTATAACAAAACTTGGTGGATGAGTTGGGTAGGTGACAAGAACAAGCCGATTCGATTTTGGTTGAGGTCCGAATCCAGATCCGGCCTGAGTACGCCACAAATGGTAAACTGTTCAGCCTGGCGGAGGTATGATCTCTAATGAGTGCCGTTCTAGTTTTCTGTTGTCTACATTTATCTTTATCTTTATTTCACTTGTCCTTTAAGGACAATATTGTATGCACATATGTGAATAACTTGGTTTTAAAATACACAAACAAATGGTCTTAACAATGTGAGTCGATCACCAGCATCCATCACAGACTCGATAAATTTGGAGTTTGTACAGGATACCTGCTCACAGACCCTACAAATGGTTGTTTAGCTGGCTGTCCTACAATCTTCCAAAGCAAACTGTCAGACAGCAAGCTAAGCAACCCTTTGTTCTGGTGAAATCATTGCTTTGTAGGATAGATAGTATGATTCACAGTGCGGTAGCCACGTCCCGCTGCTGTGCACCAAACCACTTCCTTGGTCACATCCGATTTTCCCCTGAGATCATTGCTGCAGACCAGCTGATGGGAATACCAGCATTGGCCCTACTATTGGAACACTTCTCCGGTTTGCATTGTTAACATAGATCCAGCCAAATAAGGTCCTGGCCTACAGGAGCAAGTTTGCTTTATTGTGCTCCATACATACATGTATCTTGGGCTGGCAGGATGGCTTCGAGGTATGCACACTCACCTCTGAGCTGTCGAGCCTGGGCTTGAATCCCGACCTTGCCATAAACTGCCATCCCAGTGTTTCACAGCACGGTGAATGTGGTCCCTCCAACGGACACTAAACTGGGCATCCTGTCTGCCGGCATTACTCGGTGAGTTCTATAGATCCCATGGTGTCCATCATGAAGAGCAGGAAGCCATTGCCAAATTTATCACATTTTAGGTGAACTAGAACGGCTCTTTGTGGAGCGCAAACCTCCGCCAAGCTGAACAGTTTACCTTTTGTTTCCCACTGATGGGCCGGATCTGGATCCGGACCTGAGCCAAAATCTAATTGGATTGTTCTTGACACCTCATCAACTCACACACCTCGTTTCGTCACAACTCGTCTCCAACTTTGTGAGATGTGCTATTTATCGTTTTTGACCAATCTCTCAATGATGAAGAATCACTTAAAACTTTATAGTACCGTATCTGGATCCAGATCTTCACCAAAATGTAATCAATTCTTCCTTGTCACACCCAACCTATCCACCAAGTTTTGTCTGAATCTGTCCACAACCTTTTGAGATATCCTGCTCTTAGTTAAACAGAAAAAAACAAACAGTCAGGGATGAACGAAAAACAAACAAACAAAAAAAACCAATAACAACAAAAAAGAAACAGAACAGAAAAAAACGTCACCTTCAGTGACGGAGGTAGTACATGTGAAAATATGCGATTACAAAGAGACCCAACCATTTATCATTAGTATCATGCTTTTAATCCGTTGATTTTAATCCGTTGATTTTAATCCATGCTTTTAATCTATGCTTTTAATCCATGCTTTTAATCCATGCTTTTAATCCGTTGATTTTAATCCGTTGATTTTAATCTATGCTTTTAATCTATGCTTTTAATCCATGCTTTTAATCTATGCTTTTAATCCATGCTTTTAATCCATGCTTTTAATCTATGCTTTTAATCCATGCTTTTAATCTATGCTTTTAATCCATGCTTTTAATCCATGCTTTTAATCTATGCTTTTAATCCGTGCTTTTAATCCATGCTTTTAATCTATGCTTTTAATCCATGCTTTTAATCCATGCTTTTAATCTATGCTTTTAATCTATGCTTTTAATCCATGCTTTTAATCTATGCTTTTAATCCATGCTTTTAATCCATGCTTTTAATCTATGCTTTTAATCCATGCTTTTAATCCATGCTTTTAATCTATGCTTTTAATCCATGCTTTTAATCCGTGCTTTTAATCTATGCTTTTAATCCATGCTTTTAATCTATGCTTTTAATCCATGCTTTTAATCCATGCTTTTAATCTATGCTTTTAATCCATGCTTTTAATCCATGCTTTTAATCTATGCTTTTAATCCATGCTTTTAATCTATGCTTTTAATCCATGCTTTTAATCCATGCTTTTAATCCATGCTTTTAATCTATGCTTTTAATCCATGCTTTTAATCTATGCTTTTAATCCATGCTTTTCATCCATGCTTTTAATCCGTTGATTTTAATCCGTTGATTTTAATCTATGCTTTTAATCTATGCTTTTAATCCATGCTTTTAATCCATGCTTTTAATCTATGCTTTTAATCCATGCTTTTAATCTATGCTTTTAATCCATGCTTTTCATCCATGCTTTTAATCCGTTGATTTTAATCCGTTGATTTTAATCTATGCTTTTAATCTATGCTTTTAATCCATGCTTTTAATCTATGCTTTTAATCCATGCTTTTAATCCATGCTTTTAATCTATGCTTTTAATCCATGCTTTTAATCCATGCTTTTAATCTATGCTTTTAATCCATGCTTTTAATCCATGCTTTTAATCCATGCTTTTAATCTATGCTTTTAATCCATGCTTTTAATCCATGCTTTTAATCCATGCTTTTAATCCATGCTTTTAATCCATGCTTTTAATCTATGCTTTTAATCCATGCTTTTAATCCATGCTTTTAATCCATGCTTTTAATCCATGCTTTTAATCCATGCTTTTAATCCATGCTTTTAATCTATGCTTTTAATTTATGCTTTTAATTTATGCTTTTAATCTATGCTTTTAATCCATGCTTTTAATCTATGCTTTTAATCCATGCTTTTAATCTATGCTTTTAATCCATGCTTTTAATCCATGCTTTTAATCCATGCTTTTAATCCATGCTTTTAATCTATGCTTTTAATCTATGCTTTTAATTTATGCTTTTAATTTATGCTTTTAATCTATGCTTTTAATCTATGCTTTTAATCCATGCTTTTAATCTATGCTTTTAATCCATGCTTTTAATCTATACTTTTAATCCATGCTTTTAATCCATGCTTTTAATCTATACTTTTAATCTATGCTTTTAATTTATGCTTTTCATCCATGCTTTTAATCCATGCTTTTAATCTATGCTTTTAATCCATGCTTTTAATCTATGCTTTTAATCCATGCTTTTAATCTATACTTTTAATCCATGCTTTTAATCCATGCTTTTAATCTATACTTTTAATCTATGCTTTTAATTTATGCTTTTCATCCATGCTTTTAATCCATGCTTTTCATCCATGCTTTTAATCCATGCTTTTAATCTATGCTTTTAACCTATGCTTTTAATCTATGCTTTTAATCCATGCTTTTAATCCATACTTTTAATCCATGCTTTTAATCTATACTTTTAATCTATGCTTTTAATTTATGCTTTTCATCCATGCTTTTACTCCATGCTTTTAATCTATGCTTTTAATCTATGCTTTTAATCCATGCTTTTAATCTATGCTTTTAATCTATGCTTTTAATCCATGCTTTTAATCTATACTTTTAATCCATGCTTTTAATCCATGCTTTTAATCTATACTTTTAATCTATGCTTTTAATTTATGCTTTTAATCCATGCTTTTAATCCATGCTTTTAATCTATGCTTTCACTCCATGCTTTTAATCTATGCTTTTAATCCATGCTTTTACTCCATGCTTTTACTCCATGCTTTTAATCCATGCTTTTAATCCATGCTTTTACTCCATGCTTTTAATCCACGCTTCTAATCCATGCTTTTCATCCATGCTTTTCATCCATCCGTTTCATCCATGCTTTTAATCCATGCTTTTAATCCATGCTTTTAATCCATGCTTTTAATCCATCCTTTTCATCCATGCTTTTAATCCATCCTTTTTATCCATGCTATTGATCAGTAAAAGCCCGAGAGTGATTTTGTTCACTGTTGGGAAGAAGACACTTGTTTCTCCTGCTGTTAAGAGGTAAGTCTGAGTACATCCACTTTACTTGGTTGTTGGCAGATTGCATTCTCACACAAGGTGTGTGTTGGTAGGTCAGGTCCATGCAAAACCAGTATTGGTGCACATTATCAGTCGGCGACATCAAGAACACTTTGAATGGTATATGAAGTAGGAAAGCTGTGTATACCAGTGTTATGATGGTGTATCTCTTCTGAGTGGGTAGTGCTGTGCTGTGGTGTTTGGAGTACAATGTGGGAGGTAGCACCAAATGCTTTTTGCATACTGTCGCGCGATTGCCTCTCGGTTAAAACCGGGGAATTCACGGATGGAAACGAGCTTAACGAGGCGGATTTCCTATACACGCGCAGGAGGAGGGGGTGGGGCGGGGGGGGAGAGGAAGAAGCGGCGAGATTTACCTGATACGATCTCGCCGGCAGCTCCGATCCTGTAGGAAATAACTCAAACGGGAATCCGGGTTAAAATGTACAGTGAAAATAAATAAGGCTTTATTGCCTCGGACGCCCATAACAATGACAAGTGCCGGTAACTAAATAACTATGATTCCTATTCGGGAGGTTCCCCACACCAGACTTAAACACGGACAAATGGGAATATAAAAGGGAAGGAAAGTAAATGTGTGAATTATCGTGCACTCAGGTCGATTGGCGCCTTGGCAGCGATCGTCCAGTCCGAGCGCACACTCCGGTGTTGGCGGGAGGAAGGCCGCAATCCACTCGGTTCCACGCGCCGCTAGGCCTCACCGGCGTCTCGCCCACTTTGGCCTCGTCAGGTTACAAATCTTGCCAAGCAGCGCTCGTCCAGTCCGAGCGCGCACTCCGGTGTTGGCGGGAGGAAGGCCGCAATCCACTCGGTTCCACGCGCCGCTAGGCCTCACCGGCGTCTCGCCCACTTTGGCCTCGTCAGGTTACAAATCTTGCCAAGCAGCGATCGTCCAGTCCGAGCGCACACTCCGGTGTTGGCGGGAGGAAGGCCGCAATCCACTCAGTTCCACGCGCCGCTAGGCCTCACCGGCGTCTCGCCCACTTTGGCCTCGTCAGGTTACAAATCTTGCCAAGCAGCGCTCGTCCACGCGTCGTTTATGCCTGGCAAAACTGCCGCTCTCCGTCTGTAAAACTCGGCCAAAAAGAAGGCCAAAATATCGGTTCACGGTTCGTGGTGTCGCTTCTCCTCTGACGTCACCGGCCCCTCCCCTCGACCAATCCTTCGCAAGGTGGGCGTGGCCTCAGCCTGCCTGAGCAATGAGTGTTGCTTTGTGGTGATGTAACTGATGGTATCCCATCGGCAGTGCTCCGAACTGGCTTCCGGTGAGTTTTTTTATTAGTGGGGAATTAATTAGTGTGTTTGTGTGGTGCAACTAGTGGGCCTATCTAATGTTTATGGTGTGTTGCCATAAGGGACAAAGGAATGATCACCAAGTCTGACAAACAGGGGAATTAGCTTAGTCCCTAATCTACCTATCACCGGATCATCCTCGTATGATCACAGGTACACCCTTAATCTGACAAACCGGGCTAACAGAACTTATTACATCAAGATTCCCTATCACGACAGACGAAGCATGATACCTATTCAGATCTACCTAAATCTATATGTGCCCCTCCCCCAAAATTCATAACAATACATTGTAATGCACATTGACTTCATTTCATGCCTGTTGATGGTATAAAAGCTGTCAGGACAGCATTAGATGTTTTTGGTCTTTTGGTTTCCATACTTTGTTTGCCATTTTGCACGTATAGCTCATGACACCTTTGGAGCTTAACAGTGAGTGGGAAGTCTACCTTGATGAGGCTTAAGAGGAGCTGAAACACCTAGCGGTGATACTCGCTGCTCTTCCAGATACCAAACAACAAACGCACTGAAGAGTGCCACTCCTGCCATTGTTTAAACACGAAAGGAGATATCACAAGGAACTGCTCCAACATTCCAATGGCCCTTGTGCAATCAACAACAACAACATGCATTTTAAGGCCATTTTCCCTGCTAGAGCGGGGGTTAGCCTTGCGGTCCCCATGACAATCTTCTCCATTTTGCCCTATTTTCTGCATCTCTCCTTGTTAACCCCCTTGCCCGCATTTCTTCTTCCACCATCTTTAACCAAGTCTTTCTCGGTCTTCCCCGTCCTCTACTTCCTTCTACATTCATTTCCATCACTCTTCTCAACCAGTCACTTTCATCCTTCCTCAACACATGACCAAACCATCTCAACCTGTTCCTCTTCACAGCATCAATCACAGGCAATATTCCCATCATCTTTCGCAATTCATCATTTGTCTTCCTCTCTCTCAACGATACTCCGCACATCCATCGAACCATTCGCATTTCCACCCTTTCCAGCCTTCGTTGCTGCTCTACGTTCATCACCCATGTCTCGCTCCCATAAATCATAACACTTCTCACACATGCAGCATACACCTTTCCCTTCAGCTTCAGCGACACTCTCCTCCTCATCAGCACGCCACTCAGTTCCCGAAACTTCTTCCATGCACATCTCACTCGAGCAACCGTTGCCGAGTCTGATCCACCTTCTCCATTCAGCATGTCTCCGAGGTAGCAAAATGTTTTCACACCTTCCAGCTTCACGCTGTCTCCAAGATCCAACTCAACATTTCCTCCATCTGCAGCTCCCTCTGTGCACACCTTACATTCGAATGTAGCTGCCACACTGGTAAATGACCCTCTCAGACCACTACATTTTTGATGAACCCACTCAGCGCACATTGTACATTGAATGGAGTTCACTCCGACACCCTTCCTGCACACAGCACACGGCCACTTCCCAGTTCTTTCCACCTCACCACATGCTTTACCACTTGCCATCACCTTCGTCTTTCCGATATTCACCTTCAGACCTTTTGTCTCCATACATTCCTTCCACTTGTTCATCTTTTCCTTCAGTCCATCCATACTTTCCGCAATCAACACCAGATCATCTGCATACAACAACTCCCACGGTAAACCCTCCTTTACGTTCTGAGCCAGCACCTCCATCACAGCTACAAATAGTAGTGGACTTAGTACCGACCCCTGATGCACTCCCACCTTCACCTCAAACTCACCACTGTTCCCGTCCTTCGTCCTTACAGCTGTGCGCGCTCTTTTGTACATTTCCTTGTGTAATTGCCTTGTGCAATCAATGGATGAAATGAACAGGACATTGATTGAGGTATGCTAACCTCTGTGGGAAGCACGGGGAAGCTGTCGCTTTGGACGTTAACCCTTCGTCAGAGCAAAGGAGCAACGGAGGGTTAACACTTGAAGCATCAGCCTCCCCTTGCTTCTCATGGTGATTTCATCCATTATTCTTCCGACGCAGATCAACACTAGCCTTCACCACCTTGATGAGTTCTTCATCAAGCAATATAATGTTGGGTTTGTTGTTTCAAATTGATACATTTCAGTTCTTGCTTTGCCTTCCTGTATTTGGCAGTGTGTTTGAACTAACTAATGGGCCTTCAGAGACATAACAGGCCCCATGTGTTGACCTTTCGTCTCAGCTAGTGACAGCTCAAGTTGGCACCCTTCAGGAATATTGGTCAGAGGCAAAGTATGATTAATTTCACGGAGAAAAGTGAGAGAATGGCAATAGCTCGAAGTTGTGAGCAGGAATTTTGCAAAACCCATATGATCTACAAAAACCCTACAAAGGGCTATTGGATGTATGCTTTCACACCTATACTGGATTTTTTTTGGAACAATTAAAATGAGCCTAGGCATTACTTTAGTACTCACCTGTATTACCTGGCACTGGACAAGATGGTAATTGAGTATGATCCACAGTTTTTTAGTTTTAATAAATCGATTATGAGATCTGTACCTCTTCCTCATCAACTTGTTTCCTTGACTTTGCCCCCTAAAACCACTGATATTATGATCGTTATGAAACTGTTGAACATCTCATCCTAGAACTTGGCTCAAAGAACACTTCAAAATTACTATGTGTGTGTGAGACATGTTCTAAATATCCTCGGCAAATAGCATTTCTTGCACTGCTTTGGGCTTTCGAAGTTGTCCACCAAATTTTGTCTGAATCCGTCCATAACTTTTGAGATATCCTGTTATATATCGGTTTTGGCCCTATCTCCCAATGGTGAAGAATCACTTGAAAAAATATCTGATCCGGATTCGGATCTTTACCAAAATTGAATCAATTCTTCCATGTCACACACCTAACTTATCCACCAAATTTCGTCTGCATCTGTCTACAACATCTTGAGATATCCTACTATATATCGTGTTTGACTCTATCACTCAATGGTGAAGAATCACTTGAAAAATATCTGATCCAGATTTGGATCTTCACCAAAATTTAATCAATTCTTCCTTATCACACACACAACCTGTCCACCAAATTTCGTCTGAAAATGTCCACAACTTATTGAGATGTCGTGTTCACAGACAAACAAACAGACCAACAAACAGACAAACAGCCAGGGGTGAAAACATAACCTCCGCCTAACTTCGGTGGCAGAGGTAATTAGTCCTTTTTATCCATAATTTTCACAAAACAAAAGCAACGGCAACATGAAAAGGATCAAACTCCTCTATCTCATGGCATCCATCTTTCTTCATTTCTGCTTGTTCTCAGGATTTTCTATTGAGGGTCCATCGCAGGCACATATCGAGTGTGACGACCAAGGTGATGGATCTTGCGATGTCCGATACTGGCCCACGGAGCCTGGAGCATACGCTGTGCATGTGCTTTGTGATGATGAAGACATAGAGCACAGTCCTTTCATGGCTTACATCCTGCCTGTTTCACAGGATTGCTTCCCAGACAAGGTCAGTGGAACAGAGACCCAAATCCTCGTTATATTTCCAACACAATACATCCTCCTCCACAATACCTCTTCTGTCATATTTTTGTGACCACTGTGTCTGCCCCCTACCCTTTGAACTGTCTGATTTGGTTAGACATACCAGGCGCTAAAGGTCCCACCAGCATAGCTTTCCAGGTCAGTGGGACTCACAAACCTTCCCACAACTTCAAAGTGGTAGTCACATTGGGAAGGAATATTAAATGAGGTATCTTACATGGACAGTAGATTTCAAGCTATTCCTTGGTCTTGGACACTTGTTCCAGCTGAGTGGAAACATGAATACATCTTT
Source organism: Myxine glutinosa (assembly GCF_964187855.1). Classification (NCBI taxonomy): domain Eukaryota; kingdom Metazoa; phylum Chordata; class Myxini; order Myxiniformes; family Myxinidae; genus Myxine; species Myxine glutinosa. The sequence continues at coordinate 109,492,429 of NC_136271.1, read as the reverse complement.
AGGACATGTAGTCTGGCAGCTAAGCTAAATATAGCATAACAATTGTGCATTTTGTGAGGAAAGCACCAAATTTGGCACACTAGTAGACTATCATATTATGAAAACATCTGGATATTGGGCCATCTCAGATTCAGAGATTTGATTTTTGCAAGATTTGCAGATTTTGCAGATTTGCAAGCTGAGATTGCAACGCCAGGGACGGCCGACTCCTTCCTGCGAGCTGCCCACGTCACCCGCACAAGAAGAGCTCATCAAATCACTGCGGCGGCACTGCACATCCTGCAACACCGTGCGTATGAACGCCACTGTATGACATATGCTGATGATGCAGAAGACCTGCCTAAGTTCGAAGACTGGTGTCACCAGAGAGGAGAAGACATTCCCAACTTTCAGTACTGGGCAACTGTGCTGGAACTAGAGATGTTGGTACTGGTCTACGTGCGTTCTCTGCGGCAGGCTTCATTCACGACGTACCTCGATGCCCTGACGGAACTGGTCCCATGGTTCCATGCCTTAGACCACACACACTATGCCAGGTGGGTCTCTGTTCACTGGAGGGGCATGGTTGCACTCCCAATGAAGCACCCAGATGTAGCCAGAGAATTCAGGGCTGGCAACTTCACTGTACAGAAGACGAAGAAGGTGTTCTCTTCGATCCCAATCGAATCGAAATCTTGCAAAAATCAAATCTCTGAATCTGAGATGGCCCAATATCCAGATATTTTCATAATATGATAGTCTACTAGTGTGCTAAATTTGGTGCTTTCCTCACAAAATGCACAATTGTTATGCTAAGTTGCCCCACTAATGCAAATAGTCAGTGCAGGATGTCTTTATTGATAAGTATTGTTATGCTGTCTGTTGTTGTAAATTAAGTCCAATGTGACCCCACAGGAAGGAATAATAAATATCTTGTGATCTAATTTGAACAGCAACATGTAAGAAATTGTTCAACAATTATATGTACTGTACTTCAATATCGAAGATATAAAAAATTACTTCAAATAATGCTTTTATTCAACAACATATAGCAAAAAACATCGGGACAATACCCCTGGCACTCACCTGGTAGAATAAGCAGAATACTGGATCCACTTTGACCCCGGTAAAGCCCCTTAGACCACGTTTTTTTTTATGCCACGAACAAACTTTAGTCACAACACAACAAATATAATTTCTGCCAAGTTTGGTCACAATCCCTTCAGCGGTTTCGGATAAGAAGTTGCAAGTGCACTATCTGTGACAGCAACACACTATAGCATTCACTGAGACCAACTTGCTGTAAAAAAAAAAAAAATCCACAGTCTTGTATCAGGGGATTGAATACTGATGTAAATGAGATATTTCTGTATTTCATTTTTTATTATTTTAGCAATAATTCTAAAAAAGGAAATTCCATTCTGAAATTATGGGGTATTTTGTGTAGATTGTTTATTGACAAATACTCTCAATTTAATCCACTTTAAATTCGGGCTGCAACACAACAAAATGTGAAAAAAAGTTAAGGTGTGTGAATACTTTCTGAAGACAATGTGTATATACTGTATATACAGTCACGTGAAAAAGTAAGTACACCCCATGTAAAGTTTTGACTTTTTCAACATATTGCAACATACAGCTATTTGATCTTCATTTCAACAATATTGATAGATAAAGGTGATATAATATAACAAATATCATGAAACATTTACATTTTGTAGTCCATTGCATAATTTAAACTAGAATCCGGGCACTCGGTAGAGCGCATACCTTCGCCGCAGCTACTGTTCTGTACTTGGCATGGGAGTGTATGCGATGTGAAACTTTATGTGAAATGCGATCGATTTTTAAAAATCAGAATTTGAGCAAATCTGTTTCATTCGTCTGTTAATATGCCTCCCCGATTGACAAATCTGCAATTTGAATTTCATTTGAGGTTGAAATGATTGCGGGAGATCGCGTTATAGTGATGACGTCTTGGATGGACATCCTCTTCTTCAGTCGCTCATAACTTTGAGTGAAATACGATCGAGTTAAAAATAGTCAGAATTTGAGCAAATCTGTTTCATTCGTTTGTTAATATGCCTCATCTCTTGACAAATCTGCAATTATAATTTTTTTTGAGGTTGAAATGATCGCGGGAGATTGCGTTATAGTGATGACGTCCTGGATGGACATCTTCTTCTTCAGTCGCGCATAACTTTGAGTGAAATACGATCGAGTTAAAAATAGTCAGAATTTGAGCAAATCTGTTTCATTCGTTTGTTAATATGCCTCATCTATTGTCAAATCTGCAATTATAATTTTTTTTGAGGTTGAAATGATCGCGGGAGATCGCGTTATAGTGATGACGTCCTGGATGGACACCTTCTTCTTCAGTCGCTCATAACTTTGAGTGAAATACGATCGAGTTAAAAATAGTCAGAATTTGAGCAAATCTGTTTCCCAAAATCTAATCAAATGTGTCCCGTATAATAACCAATCATCCCACCAAATTTCATGCAATTCGGTTGAATACTTTTTGAGTTATGCGATTAACATACACACACACAGACATACAAATAAATACACAGCGATCAAAACATAACCTTCCGCTTTTGCGAAGGTAAACATAACCTTCCGCTTTTGCGAAGGTAATAAACATCAATGCAAATTCCGCATGTGGAAAAAGTAAGTACACCCTTGGCTCTAATAGGTGGTATTGCCCCCTTTGGCAGAAACAACCTCAAGTAGGCGTTTCTTATAACTGTCGACCAGTCTCTCACATCGACTGGAAGAAATTTTTGCCCACTCCTCCATGCAGAATTCTTTCAGCTGTGCGATGTTTGAGGGGTTTCTTGCATGCACAGCTTGTTTCAAATCCCCCCACAACATCTCGATGGGATTTAGATCCGGGCTTTGACTTGGCCATTCCAGAACCCTCCATTTCTTTCTTTTCAGCTATTCCTTGGTGGATTTACTGGTATGTTTAGGGTCATTGTCATGTTGCAAGGTCCACCTTCGGTTGAGCTTCAACTTTCCGAAAGATGGCCTCACATTATCCTCAAGCACCCTCTGGTACAATGAAGAATTCATAGTGGATTCTATGATGGTGATCTGCCCAGACCCTGATGCAGCAAAGCTGCCCCAAACCATAATATTTCCACCACCATGCTTTACAGTTGGTATCAGGTTCTTGTGGTCAAATGCTGTCTTTGGTTTTCGCCAAACATGTCTTCTGGTACTGTGGCCAAATAGCTCTACCTTTGACTCATCTGTCCAGAGCACATTGTTCCAGAAGTGCTGGTCTTTGCCTAGGTGTTCATTGGCAAACTTCAGTCTTGCCCTGATGTTCTTTCAGGACAGCAAAGGTTTCCTCCTGGCACACCTCCCATGTAGATCAAATTTGTGCAGCCTCTTTCTAATGGTAGACTCATGCACTTTGACATCAACAGTGGCAAGAGCTACCTGTAGGTCCCGTGATGACATTCTGGGGTTCTTAGAGACTTCTTTCAGCATCTTGCGGTCTGCTCTCGGGCTGAACTTGCTGGGGCGGCCTGGCCTGAACAAGTTGGCAGTTCTTTGGAATCTTCTCCACTTGTAGATGATCTTCCGGACAGTCGAATGATTGATTTCAAATTGTTTGGAGATCTTTTTAAATCCCTTTCCAGACTCGTAGGCATCTATAACCTTCTTTCTGAAGGCCTTAGAGAGCTCTTTTGATCTAGGCATGGTGACGCCGCACACTTCAACAACAAAGAGCAAACCAAACTAAATGTCTGAGGTTTAAATAAGACAGGTTCCTCCAAGATCCTCTCTTACGATGTTCTAATCATTTGCACAAGAACTGGTGCACCTGATTCTAATTTTAGGTATTTGAAGTAGTGATAAATGTAGGGGTGTACTTACTTTTTCCACATGCGAAATTTGCAGTTTGTTTATTTGTAAAATTGCATGTTTATTTAAATTATACAATTGACTACAAAATGTAAATGTTTCATGATATTTGTTATATTATATCACCTTTATCTATCAATATTGTTGAAATGAAGATCAAATAGCTGTATGTTGAAATCTGTTGAAAAAGTCAAAACTTTACATGGGGTGTACTTACTTTTTCACGTGACTAAGTGTGGAAATTTTCTGAGGAGATTCGGTTGGCTCAATAGCGCAGTGGGCTGTCACCGCGTAAGTGATAGAGGTCCCTGGTTCGAGTCGCGGGTTGAGTCAGAATTTTTCACACTAGCCCCATGCAGGAATATAATTCCTGTTTATGAAAAATTATATATAATTATATATATATATACATACATACCATAAAGCAAGCAAGCAATAAAAAGAAGGACCAAACTATAGCTTTGGAGCAGCCAGATGGTAGCACTTGTCATGTCAAACGGACAGATGCTGCTTTCAGGAACCCACCTACATAGAGTCAGGGAAAGTTCAAAACCATTGGTGGCAAAAGCAAAAATCACCATGAAGCTGATGAGACCATAGGAGGGAACATAGACAGTAGGGCGACAAAAGAGATACGTGAGCAAAGTCAACCCCTTAGTTTATCATGAAATTTATTTACACTGCTCTGTGTTTTATAAACAAAAGTTGTCAAATTTTAACTTCCCTCATAAATGTCACACCACATATCCGTATGTAGATATCTCAGTTTAATCAAAGGCGTGTGCTCAATGTCACATGCATGTTTCATAACCAAACATGGTCAACAGATCACTGCATACCTAGAAATTAGGAGGAAATTCACTCAAGATGTGTTTTCTATTTACTCTTTGCATTTCTTATACAATGATATAATTTTTTTAAATCCAATAAAGATCAGACCTCGTATCAGTTTTTCAAATCCGACTTTTGTTTCACCTTGATTTGTGTACAAATTGTACAATTCTGTCCCCAATAATATTGTGGCCTTCAGAACCTCAAATGAACCTCAAATGGGTCCAAGACCTTTTATTGTTAGAATGAACGCTTTTTTCCCCAGTGCTGAAATTAAGTTGAAGGGAACATTGGGATTGTATTAATTTGACATATAATGGTGGCATGGTGTCATTTCCAGGTACAAGCGTTTGGTGAAGGCATTGAGACAAATTCATGCATTGTGGAAATGCCTGCTCAGTTTACTGTGGATACTAAAGCAGCTGGAAAAGGACCTCTCAAGGTGTTCATGCAGGTACGCAGCTCACGCTATTCCAATTCCATCTTCAACATTACCAGTTCTCTTGTCGATCAAAAACCACTTCCTTGGATGATGTTACACACCACTTGCAAGACACCACTTGCAAAACACTGTTACACACCACTTGCAAGGTGTACGAAAAGCTTCATGAAGAAATTTCCAAGAACATACCAATTTACTAACTTACCTGATTATGTGACTGTAAGCGCAGGAAAATCCTCTCCATGGCCTTTGTTTGAAAAAGGGGACAGGTATGCATGTACACTACTCACAATAAGTTAGGGATATTGGCAGGTTCTTCGGTGTGGTTGATTTTGTGTGTTAATTATGTTGAAAAAAGTTCTTATTCTATGGTTATTAATGAGTGTGAAAAAACACAGCATTCTTGATTTCAATACCCTAACCCCTATAAAAAAAAAATACACTCACTCCCACAATATCCCTAACTTATTGTGAGCAGTGTATTACTTGTGAAAGTGTGGTCTGTTATTACTTAGCAAAAAAAAAAAAAATTTTTGCAAGTATGTTGCTCACTCCGGTTTGTGTGTTTGTTTGTGTGTTTGTGTGTTTGTCTGTCCGCTCACTTATACTTGCCTACAGGTCACAATTTTAAACCGATCTTCACGAAACTTCAACAAATTGTAGAGTTCGTGGTCCTACAAAATCATATGTTTTTGAGATCAGCATAGGCCAAAAGGTAAACATAGGCCAAAGGTCAACCACTTTTTTCGAATTTCTAAAATCCTCAATTTTCATCCAATTGATTTGGAATTTGAATAGGATTTTCACATCAGCTAACTGAATTCAACCACAATTTTTTGAGATCAGCATAGGCCAAAAGGTCAACATGGGCCAAAGGTCAACAACAATTTCTAAAATCCTAAATTTTCATCCGATTCACTTGAAATTTGATTGGGATTTACATATCAGCTAACTAAATTCAACCACCATCTGTTTTTGAGATCAGCATTGGCAAAAAGGTCAACATAGACCAAAGGTCAACAACTATTTCAAATTTCTTAAATCCTCAATTTTCATCTGATTGATTTGGAATTTGAATGGGATTTTCATATCAGCCAACTGAATTTAACCACCAACTATTTTTGAGATTAACATGGGCCAAAAGGTCAACATAGGCCAAAGGTCAACCACTTTTTTCGAATTTCTAAAATCCTCAATTTTCATCAAATTGACTTGAAAGACTTGCTGCAGACAGACAGACAGACAGACAGACAGACACACACCCATGACGAATATAGTGGTCACTCTGTTTGACAACTCGTGAACCAAAAACATGGGTGTACGATAAAGCCTCATGAAGGTGAAGCCTCGGTCCACCCCTGTGAGTATATCTATTAATTTACATATTACTCGACCACGACTATATCTCATAATCACATGTACTAAGTAGAACGTCTCTCGGTGGAGCACATAACTCCGCCCGGCTGAACAGTTTACATTTTGTATCCCAATGATAGGCCAGATCTGGATTCGGACCTGAACCAAAATCGAATCAGCTTGTTCTTGTGGCCTAACCAACTCATCCACCAAGTTTAGTCATAACCCATCCACAATTTTTTGAAATATCATGGTGTACATTGTTTTTTGGCCCCATCTCTCAATGGTGAAGAATCACTTAATGAATTATAGTATCTGGATGTGGATGCATATTGTTGCGGATATGGGATTTGGCCTCCATCCATATCCGCTTGTAAATATTCCCCTATTTCCCCAATACTCCCCAACTATCCCCAATCCCCCATTCCCTAGTCCCATTGTCTGTAAACAACACTCTGTAGAACCGACCTTCCCCTTTTTCCCCCATTAAATGTCGTGCCCAGGTTCACCGCATCTCACGTAGACAACTATAGGACATCTTGCTAGTTATTCTTAGTCTATGTCAGTTAAGGACTCGTTTCCATTAATTCTGACTCTTCGTTGCACCAGAATGTGATTGTATGGCACCAGTAGTGAGTTTAGGACCTCCCAATACCTCCCCGCATCTCTTCCTCATGAAACTACAACAACAACAACAACTACAACAACAGAGGGGGGCGGCGCGGCAGCGGCGCGGGGAGTGCGCGTCCTCACTCCGGCTTGGTTAGCCGCCATTGACCACGTGCTCCGACGGGGTTACCACACAGGGGCTGACTGTCAGCTCCTCGTCAAGGGCGGAGCCCGGTAACCCCCCCGCACCCAATAAGAAGCGGCGGGCCGATTCCATCTGGGGCGGAGCTAACGAGCCGAGGGCGTGTCACTCCCCGCTGGATATACGCAGCGACTTACCGGAGGTGACGTGAGATGCGCCCCCAGCTTGGAGAAAGAACGTCACCTTCTAGCGCTGAGAGAGACCTCCCGCATCTCTGGACCGGACCGGGTCGATTCTGCCCCTGAGCCAAGGTGCACCTTGAGCCATCGATTCTGCCCTTCCTTGCCATCAATCCCTGTGTGAGTCAGTCTTGTCCCGTTTATCTGTGGTCTGTCGGGGCTAATATAAGACCGTGTTTAAGTGCCCACCTTCCTATGCTGTACCTCTTGTCCGTGTAATCTAAACGTTCTGCATACAAATATTATAACCTCCTCCGGAGGTCTTGAGAACTGTACCCCTGGTGTCTTGTCATTTAAACCCAGCCGTTGTGTCCTTTCCTTCATTGATTTAGCATAGCGCGATTCGGCCAACGTTCGAGTGGAATCGGGTAAACTGTGCAGACGCGGTCATACCAAACCGCTCGGTAAACTAACATCCAAAACCACGTCTGTAACATTTGGTGTCAGGAGTGGGATTCGATCCGGAGCGCGTTTCACGCGCTCGAAATTATAACGGCGAAATTTGATTGTGTTTTACAAAAAAAAAAAAAAAAAAAACCCGAATTTTGAAAGTCGCGCTATGGCAGACCAAGATGGCTGGGTTCCGGTAGAGGAGAGTGAGGCAGGGTCGATCCAGGACCAAAATGAGGGACAAGAGGAGAGCGAAGCAGTGAGGGTGGCAGGGTCGCAAAATAGCGTCGTCGCGCACGAGGTTACGGGCGCGCAAAATGGCGCCTCGCACATGGCCACGGCGTCCACGCCCGCGACCGTAGTAGCGCCACCGGTGGATTTGAACCTTTTTTTAATGCAAATGAAGGCCCTTATGGACAAGAATAATGAAGAAATGGAAAACAGAATGATGGGGGCCCTTATGGGCCAAATGGGGGTAATGAGGGACGAAGCGAGGGGTACCGGTGAGGGGTTAGACAACGGGATAAAAGAGGTGAGAAATGGGTTAATGGGGGTAGAAAATAGAATGGCTGCCCAGGAGAATCAGATAGAGGGAGTGAGAAATGGGTTAGAGGGGTTAGAAAACAGAATGGAAGGCAAATTGAGGGACATGAGGGACCAAGCGGAAAGGGAAGTTAAACAAATGGGGCAGCAGATAGAGGGGGTTAGAATGGGGGTAGAAACCAAACTGGATGCTCACAGGGAGGAAATGGAGCAGATGAGGGTGGCATCTGGGCAGGAGATGCAAGTGATGGGAGAGGAGATCAGAAGAGGAGTGAGTGAGGAGGTCGGAGGAGTGCGCGAGGAGGTGAGGCACTGTAAGGAGCGCATGGAGAAGGAGGTGAGAAAGGGGACTGTAAAGTTACAAGGGGGCATAGAGGACCTGACGCAGGAAGTAGAACAACTGACAGAGGGACAAAAAGAACTAACGGACCAGGTAAAGAAGAACACAGCGGTAATAGTAGGGTTAAAAGCGACACAAAATGACCTAAAAAATGACTTGGTAGCGACGAAGAGGGAATGTCAGATGGTACGTGAGGGACTGACAACGAGGTTGGACGAGGTGATAGAGGTAATGGAGACGAAGGACCGGCAGGTGAGGACGCACATGGAAACGGTCAAGGTAGCCTTAGAGGACGAGCTTGAGGAGACGTACCGGGACATAAAAGAGGTGAAGCAGAAATTAGAAGAAGTGGAAGAAGGGGTGAGCGAAATTAAGAAGCGACGGAGAGAGGATAAGAAAGAGATAAAGGAGGAAGTAAAAGAATTGGTCCAAAGTCTGTGTTCGGATCGTGATGATGTGCTCATTAACCGGATGAGGGATTCGCAGGTGATGGAGCAAAAAGCGAAGAGGAAGAGGACCCGGTGTAAGTGGTGACCAATATGGTCGTGCGTATGATGCGCCAGGTGATTTAAGAAGCTTGGGGGTCGAGATGGACCCGGGTGTTTGTGAGAGGCCGTTGGTGAAGTGTGCGACAGGTCTGGTGTGCGAAAAAGGAGGTGTGCGAGAAAGTCCGACTCTGGGGTGTGTGAGGAAAAAGTGCGTGCCAAGGAGTGAGGGTGCTGGCGAGAGTGAGTCGGTCGTAGCGCGTGTGCGAGGGAGCACATGGAAGCGCGGTGTGGTGAGTGTTACAGAGGGTGTGACAGGAGAGTGTGCGCAAGAGTGTGCGCGAGAAAGGTGTGTAACGGACAGGTGCATGAGGAAAGAGTGCGCTGTCGGGAGTAAGGGTGAGTGCGTTGTCAAGAGTGGAGGTGAGAGTAGTAAGAGTGACACGGAGCGTGAGTTGGTTGTGACAGGTGAGAAAGGAAGCACACCTGGAATGGTAGAGCGTGTGTGGGGATGCACGCTGGAATTGGTAGTGAGGCACGTGGTTGGGTGTGCGAGTGAGAGCACACCTGTGATTGTCACAGAGGAGGTGACCGAGGAGGGGGCGCGAAGAGGTGTGTTGGTGAGGTGTGCGAGCGACGAATGTGTGCCAAGGTGTTCGGTGGTCAGGTGTGTGACCAAGTCTGTGAGTGGAATGAGAGTACCTGGGTGTGTAAGGAAAGGTACGAGGAGCATGGAGACGGCTGGATGTGTGAGCAAGGAACGGGCTGCGGGGTGTAAGCATGCAGGTGAAGCATCGACGTTAAACGGAGCAGCGGTTAGGTCGACTTTTAGCCGAATCGGGCCCTCGGTGCGTGCCGGGCCTCGCTTTGAACGGCCGCGTCCGTGCTCCACTAGGCGGAGCGGGCAGCTGGATAGGAAGGGTCGTCATGGCGACCACTTTTTGTTGAGGCATTCCGGCAGGTCGAGATCGGGCCATGGGATGGCTCCGTGCCGAGATGGTGCATGGGATCTCGGCCCGGGTAAACCTCCTTCCCTGCACCGAATGCGGGACGTATCCAGCCGCTGGCACCAAACAACCCGCATTCATTGCTCGGCTTTACGAAGCCGGGCTTTGGACAGGAATTGGCGCACCGAGAGGCGACGGAGCACCGTTAGGTGAGTAGACTGTGTGATGAGGTTAGTGTTTTGGACCCAAAATTAGAGAAAAACAAAATTTGATGATTGGCAAAGGATTGGCAGTAATGATTGGCAGATGATGGGCAGTGATTGGCAAATTTTTGATTTGTTGAAATTTGATGTGCAAAATTGGTAGGGAGCGATGAGCCCGGTGGGTAAGGGTGGCATCCCTGCCACCCTTCCCATAATGGGGCAAATGCGCAATAGTTTATGGGGTGTATGGCAGTGGAAACTAGCCCGGGTGGGTTAGGTTATATTGATAGGGACTAGAGATGACATTAGGTAACGTTAAGGTTAGTTAGTGACTGATACCTGTAGTGGGGACGCAGGTAGATTAGTGTGGATGATAATGACGTGGGAGCGCAATAGTTTAAAGGGACGACTGGGAAGCACAAGTTTCAGAGGGGAGTAGTTAGATGAGATGATGCTGTGTGAGAGTTGGACAGGTGTGTGGAGCAGTGGATGAGTAGTGAGTGTTGTGGATCAGCGCGAATGCGCTTGGGGAGAGAAGGGTGCAGGCGGCACCAAGAGTGAGAGCACAGGTGTGCAAGTGCAGGTGTGTGGAGTACATGGAGTAAGTGGTACGGAGTGGTGTGCATGGTGCGAAGGTGTGGATGGGGGAAGAGTGGACCCCTTTCACGAGTACCCGGGTCGGGTAGTGTAAGTGTTAGGTAGAGGGTATAGGTAAATTGTGGTTGGATATTGGCATTTGTGGTGCGGTTGCAGAATGGTATTGTGGATGGGTGCATTAGTGTTGTGGAAATGGCTGGGCGTGTAGCCTGTTAGTGTGTGTAGTTGGTTTGGGCACTCCACCACTGTGAGGATGTCGGCCAGGTGAGGCCGCAGGTGGGCTCTGGGAGCCGGTAGAGTTGTGGATGGGGCCCGAGGATCCGGAGGACGGACCCGGGTAGCCCAGTGCCAGAGAGGGCACCGAGTGGGGAGAGCGCCAGAGGGCCTTCCCCAAGTAGTTAGGTTAGAGTAAGGAGCAGGTAAGCTCGGAGGCAACTGCAGTGGTGGAGGTGTGCAGGTGGGTAGACCTGCTGGGAGAGCTACACGTCGCGGCCCAGAAATTGTGCGAGGGCACCGGGAGATGAATCGGGGGAGTGAGACCCCAAATTGAAAAGCACCACAGTTTGGTCAATGGGAATTGATTTTTCGAACCCATAGTGTAAGAGGGCCAATGGTTTGGCAGGAGAAAGACCCCGGGTAATGTAAAGTTGTTAAAGTCATTTAGGAAATAGTTAGGATTGATGAACCTGTCGCACCATACGCAGCCACTTACCTGTGGTGATGATGACTCCACACCTGTGTTTTCTTTGTTCTGTGTGCAGGAAATAAGAATCGCTGGGTGGATTGGTGAGACGCATCACGACGTGGATGAGACATTGGGGTGATTCCATCTCTCCCTCCTTAGGAGGGACTGATGATGAATTGGTGATGGCAAATTTTGATGTTGAGTTGGAGATGGCAAATTGTGATGAGAGTTGGAAATGGCAAATTTGATTGGTTAGGAGGGAGAGAAGACGAATTTGGTTTATGGGAGGAACGGGGAAGACAGTAGGGACGTTTGTTGATTTGTAAAGTAGATGTTTATGGGTAGTGTTGTGTTTTGTGGATACAGTAAGGGGTAAGGGAGGGGCAATGTAGGTTACCTGGTGGGGGAGGGGCGTACGGTAGGAACGTACCTGTCTCACCTGGTTCCCATGTGCCCCCAGTGTGCATTACCTTATATTGCGTGCACTTTTGCGCCCTTACCACCTTACTCACTTGTCTTGTTCTTTTGTCTCCCACCTCCGAGGATCTGGCTTTGGGGCAGAGAGAGAGGAGAGAGAGGTGCTGGCTCCGCAGTTGTGGGCCTGTACTTTCGCTGCTTGCTGCCTGGATCGATACACCATATGGACCGCAATGTTTGTGGCCACCCACAATGGACCGCAGTTCTTTTGCGGCCAAGCACCACCCGTGGATGGACCTATGGGTCAACGTGGCACCTATGCCATACAGGTGAACCACTAATAGTTGGCCCCTGACGGCCACAATTTAGAAATGGACGCGGTTGGCGCCTTTCTTTACTTTTGAAAGAAGCCAGAAGGCCAAGTGCACCACATGAAGGCAAGACCAGCGGCAGAACATCGGCCGGCTGCGACACCACCGGTGATTGTTGAACACTTTATTGGTGCACCGGATGGTGCTGACTGTGTGATGGGGTGGTGCTTTTGGTGCTTGGGAGGGGTGCTCTGCACATTATTAAAGGCCGTAAGGCCACAGAGCACTCGTGGGTTGGTGTATCGATGCTGGCATGCGTGCTCTCTCTATGCATAACATCTGCATGTGTTCCTCCAAAAACAGGTCCTGGATCGTAGTGTAAATATCAGTGTAGTCTTGTAAATAATGCTCCCTACCGGCTGTATGTTTAGTTTGAGAATTCTTTCCGCGATTCGGTTATCCTGTGGGTGTGTTTCTGTGAGGAGAAGGGTGCAACGTCGCAGGGGGACATATTTACTCATTTGTAAACATCTGTAAAACTGTCGCACTCAGGGTTGAGTTAATAGTAGAGGGAACTACATCTGAGTGCCACACTAACGTAGGTAAAGATTTATCGGGTCGGGACGCCCCGAGGTAGAGAAGGGTGCAATGTTGCGGATATGGGATTTGGCCTCCATACATATCCGCTTGTAAATATTCCCCTATTTCCCCAATACTCTCCAACTATCCCCAATCCCCCATTCCCTAGTCCCATTGTCTGTAAACAACACTCTGTAGACCCGACCTTCCCCTTTTCCCCCCATTAAATGTCGTGCCCAGGTTCACCACATCTCACGTAGACAACTATAGGACATCTTGCTAGTTATTCTTAGTCTATGTCAGTTAAGGACTCGTTTCCATTAATTCTGACTCTTCGTTGCACCAGAATGTGATTGTATGGCACCAGTAGTGAGTTTAGGACCTCCCAATACCTCCCCGCATCTCTTCCTCATGAAACTACAACAACAACAACAACTACAACAACAGAGGGGGGCGGCGCGGCAGCGGCGCGGGGAGTGCGCGTCCTCACTCCGGCTTGGTTAGCCGCCATTGACCACGTGCTCCAACGGGGTTACCACACAGGGGCTGACTGTCAGCTCCTCGTCAAGGGCGGAGCCCGGTAACCCCCCCGCACCCAATAAGAAGCGGCGGGCCGATTCCATCTGGGGCGGAGCTAACGAGCCGAGGGCGTGTCACTCCCCGCTGGATATACGCAGCGACTTACCGGAGGTGACGTAAGATGCGCCCCCAGCTTGGAGAAAGAACGTCACCTTCTAGCGCTGAGAGAGACCTCCCGCATCTCTGGACCGGACCGGGTCGATTCTGCCCCTGAGCCAAGGTGCACCTTGAGCCATCGATTCTGCCCTTCCTTGCCATCAATCCCTGTGTGAGTCAGTCTTGTCCCGTTTATCTGTGGTCTGTCGGGGCTAATATAAGACCGTGTTTAAGTGCCCACCTTCCTATGCTGTACCTCTTGTCCGTGTAATCTAAACGTTCTGCATACAAATATTATAACCTCCTCCGGAGGTCTTGAGAACTGTACCCCTGGTGTCGTGTCATTTAAACCCAGCCGTTGTGTCCTTTCCTTCATTGATTTAGCATAGCGCGATTCGGCCAACGTTCGAGTGGAATCGGGTAAACTGTGCAGACGCGGTCATACCAAACCGCTCGGTAAACTAACATCCAAAACCGCGTCTGTAACAATAGCTTCACCAATAACTATACAATACGTCCTTGTCAGACACTCAACCTGTCCACCAAGTTATGTCCGAATCCATCTATAATTTTTTGAGATGTGCTGTATTGTTTTTGGCTCTGTCTCTCAATGGTGAAGAATCACTTTTTTAAATCTCATCTCCAGATCTGCATCTTCACCAAACCTAACCAATTCGTCCTTGTCACATACCCAATTCACCCACCAATTTACGTCTGAATCCGTCCATAACCTTTTGAGATATCCTGCTCACAGACAAACAGACAAACGAATAGACAGGCAAACAGGAGTGAAAACATAACCTCCAACCACCTTTGTGGTGGATGTAATTACATGTACGTACTATTGCAATGTACCTTTTATCCTTTTAGACCCCGGATGACATTTCGACCCGGAAGACATTTTTGACCTTTTAATACCCTTTATACCCCTTAAGACCATTACACCTTCAGAGCCTTTAGACCGCTTTGATCGCTTGGCCCTTTCAACCCTTTCAACCCCTTAAGACTTTTTAGATCCCTTCAGACTCCTTTAGACCTTGTAAGACCATTTTAAACCTTGCAAGACCATTTTATACCCTTGGACTCATCGTCCTCATAAGACCCTATATACCCTAATTACTATTGGAACATACCCTTTAGTCCCCTTAAGATCCTTATAGACTCGCCATATAGATGCTTTGGACCTCTGCAACCTCTCAGATCCTTTATACCCTTTCGACTTGTAGACCATTCGACCCATTAAATCCCTTTAGACACCCACCACACAAGCATCTATTGATACGGAGCATCTCTCACATCTCTGTCTCACATCTATTGTCTTCTTTCAATATATAGACCATACTTTTTCAGCAAGTAATGTGCAAGCTGCAGCCAACCGGAGGGTGCATACTCTCCTTGGAGCAGAATTTTCATATTGGATCACTGAATTGGTTTTGCATAAATATCAATTAATAATGTAAAACACTCGATAGGTCAAATTTTCGAAATTGCCAAATTACTATTTCCATGGTAACTACTGTTTATTTTTATTTCGCAAGTATCGTGCTATGCACGGCCTCTTTCGTGTTTCATTGCTTATATGTATGATTTTCCAGTAATTAATAGCAAACTTGTGCAGTGCATATTTAGTACCAAACCGTTACTTCCCAGCCCTCTCTCTCCGACATCCTGCTTTAACCTACCTTTGCTGTGTGTCCAGGAGGAAGAGTGTGCAAGGGTCTAACCTCCGCTGTTCTTGACCCAATGGCAGGACGTGGAAGGCGAGCCCCTGGTTGTCACTGTACATGAGCAAGACGACAGAATGTATTTGTGCCAATATGTGCCAGAAAAAGCCATTAAACACACAGTTGTGATCACGTGGGGTGGAGCCAGCATTTCCCAGAGTCCTTTCAGGGTGGGTACATTATATGAGATGCTGTCACTATCACTGTAATGTTGTCATCTCTGCATCAGCTCGCTGAATCATTATGGACAGTGTATAAAGAAATAGAGAAATGTGAGAATTTATAAAAAGAAAAAAAGCAATGGAGTGGGAGAGGGAATTCTTGATTGGAGGAAAAAACACTCATTAAGAGTAATAAATGACAGGTCACATCACCAATAGACAAGAGAGGGGCATATGTAAAATAAGGGGATCACAAGTATGTGCACATACATACACGAGCACCACACCACTCCTCACATTTGCATTATTGTCCCCTACCCCTCTGACAAGGTCAGAGACGGGAACATTAGAATGAGCTCGTCCGACAGATCATCCGTTTATGTACTATTGGGTACGCGATATTTCAAAAAACATTGAACATTTAGCTTCCATATATATATCTATACTTTTGTGCATTTAGCTTCCATATATATATATATATATATATATATATATATATATATATATTGTGCATTTAGCTTCCATATTGCATATTTCTTATGACGTTATCGCAACCTGATTAGATCACGGCTGTGATTGGTTGAATTATGTTGCCATGGCAACTATCTCGGTAACTTGGCTTGTGTGCGGATATTTCACGAACATCAGAACGATCATAGATCCTGAGGGTGTTTTACCCCTTTTTTTTTTTTTTTTTTTTTGTATACAAGATCGAGGCTCGTGAAAGAGCGAACATTAATCACACAGAAAGACAAACCGACACATAAAACATATAACATAGGGAGCGGTAGACAAGATGGGGAGAGAGGGGGAAGGACACAAACACAACATTTGAGAGCAGGGACCGAGAGACATGGAGACATCGAGAGATCTGAGAGAGGGCGAGGGCTTTGGGGGGGGGGGGCGTGGGAAGGGGGCGGTGGGAGAGGTATAAAACATATGGACACTGCCAGGACTTCCAGGAAAGAAGTTGGAATTTCAAACAAGGTGGATCTGGGGTGAATTAGCGGGGGTAGAAAAGATCAAGGTTTTGGATGGGGGAAGATAAGAGATGGTGGTGAACAGCTGTTTTAAAGACCTGGAGGGAGGAGTGGGATTGAAGGGAGTGAGGGAGTTTGTTCCAGAGGCGGGAGAAAAGAGGAATGAAAGAGTGAAGGTGAGCAGAGAGCCGAGATTTCGGCAGTTTAACCATCAGAGGGTTGCTGGCAGATCTTGTGCGACCTGTAGGAATATTTGGGGGACAGAGCACAGAGAGAGCTGGGGGTGCAAGGCCGGAGAGGAGTCGGTAGAAGACAGAAAGACCACCTACCTGCCTGCGGTGAGTGAGTGAAAGCCAAAACCGTGCAACCCAAAGCAACCCAAAACCGTGATAGTGCCATGGATGCTGGAAACCTTTCAAAAACCACTCGGCATGGGATCTGATGAAATTCTCATTTGATTTCTACCAGATCTCTTGAGAAATGAAAGTGTTTTTTTTTTAAGGGAATCTTGGCCCTAGACCAACGATGCATATACCGCTTGGTGAAGTTTTTCCTTCTGACACTGAGCAGCTACAGCTTACAGGGTATTCCTGTCAAACATCATTCCATGCTTCCTGCTTTGTTGCCAAAAGCACAAAATGATGGACGTGTGAAGGATAACGGCCTGACAGGGGGAGGAGGTCAATGAATTGCTGGCAGTTAGGGCTGAAAGTTGGAGTCTTCACGAAAAAAATAGGAAATGTGTTTAATTACAGAGGAGGTGTGGAGAAAGGGTTAAAGTGAATACATTTAATCATGTAGTAAGTTATTTGGGAGATTATATACTATTGCCGGGACATATACAAGTGTTTGCGAGAAGATAATTCGACAGGTGCAGCAGTTCCCCCAAAAGTTCTGATAATAATTCAACTGTTTGGATTCCGTTTTC
This sequence comes from Myxine glutinosa, assembly GCF_964187855.1. Lineage (NCBI taxonomy): Eukaryota > Metazoa > Chordata > Myxini > Myxiniformes > Myxinidae > Myxine > Myxine glutinosa. The sequence continues at coordinate 109,474,990 of NC_136271.1, read as the reverse complement.
GGAGAGTGATACAGCTGGAATGCAAATTGTTCACTCATCCTGCCAGTGGTTCCATAACTTTGTTTTTCCACATGAAAGTTAATGTGTAATTATTTGGCTTGGTTTATCTCTACACATCCTCCCGACCCCTCACCCCTCCCCCCCTCCCCCACCCCTCACCCCTTCCCCCCCCCACCCCTCACCCCCTACTCCCCTCACCCCTCACCCCTTCCCTCACCCCTTCCCCCCCCCCACCCCTCACCCCTTCCCCCCCCACCCCTCACCCCTTCCCCCCCCCCTCACCCCTTCCCCTCCCCCCACCCATCACCCCTTCCCGCCCACCCCCCTCAAACCGTCCCTCGTTCCACATCCTTCCATTCATGCAGGTCTTCCCACTCTAATCCTTCTGTGAAAGAAATTCCTCATATGCATCATTTTCCATTGTGTCCTACTGTTCTTTGTCTTTTTACATTATTCTTCAATCCAAGATAAAGGCTCATAGAAGAGCAAGGTGACAGAGGGTAAATAGGCAACAAACTGACAGTTATATACAATAACTGTTGAACTGACAGTTGCCGGCTTGTGCCTACCGGAGGGTAAAAAGGCAACACTCGCGCAATAAGCAAGGTAAGGAAAGAACAGGAAAAGAGAGAGACAGAGAGGAAGTTAGTAGAATATATATACAGTCGGGACCTGCTATTTGTGGTTCCGCTATTCACGAGTTCCGCGTATTTGCGGGTGATAAAATGTGATCTGTTCCTCTATTCGCGGCTGTGTTCCGCGAATTCGCAGTTTTTTTTCTGTTCGCGGCCGTGTTCTGTGAATTTGCAGGTTTTTTTTCTGTTCGCCGCCGTGTTCTGTGAATTTGCAGGTTTTTTTTCTGTTCGCGGCCGTGTTCTGTGAATTTGCAGGTTTATTTTCTATTCGCAGCCGTGTTCTGTGAATTTGCGGGTTTTCTTTCTATTCGCGGCCGTGTTCTGTGAATTTGCAGGTTTTTTTTCTGTTCGCCGCCGTGTTCTGTGAATTCGCAGTTTTATTTCTGTTCGCGGCCGTGTTCTGTGAATTTGCAGGTTTTATTTTCTGTTCGCCGCCGTGTTCTGTGAATTTGCAGGTTTTTTTTCTGTTCGCGGCTGTGTTCTGTGAATTTGCAGGGTTTTTTTCTGTTCGTGGCTGTGTTCTGTGAATTTGCAGGTTTTTTTTCTGTTCGCCGCCGTGTTCTGTGAATTTGCAGGGTTTTTTTCTGTTCGCGGCTGTGTTCTGTGAATTTGCACTTTTTTTTTTCTATTCGCAGCCGTGTTCTGTGAATTTGCGGGTTTTTTTTCTATTCGCGGCCATGTTCTGTGAATTTGCGGGGTTTTTTTCTATTCGCGGCCGTGTTCGGTCAATTTGCGGTTTTTCAGGGGGGCAAAAAAAATAAAATTTGCGAGCTGTTAGCTTGACAAACGGTATTTATAAAACCCATCTTTCACTAGTCATGCATAAAGCAGCTGGACATGTACAAAAAACATCTTCTACGAGCCGTGTAGAAGCATTATCTGCTTTTACATTCACTGATGTGTGCTTTGGTTTTCATGGCTTTTGTGGCCGCGAATTTTAGCCGCACTATAAGCGAGCTTCGCGGGATATCCCACCAGCTGTGTAAACAAGTTAACCTCACAAATTATAGAATGCAAACGCTTCATTAAATCTTTTACAGTTTGTAATATACTAGGGCATGCCCGTACTATATATATATCTAAAATTATATCCCCCCCCTCTATTTACATGAAATGGTTTGGTCCAAAGCGAACGGCTTGTGAGTACGGTGACAATCCCCCCCCCCCCTCTATTTACATGAAATGGTTTGGTCCAAAGCGAACGGCTTGCGGAGTTTGGTAAAGAAATCGCCATAGCTCGGTAACTACTTGTCCGATTAATTTAAAACCTTGAAAAGGCACATCCTCGGGTCCCCAGCAATATACCTGGCAAGTTTCAAGTATATCGGACCGGTAGTTGTCGAGAAACAGCGGTCGCATACAGACACACACACAGACACACACACAGAGATTACTGGAATTATAGATAGATGGTAAAGCATCATCAAAGATCTTGCACAATGAAAACGCTTCGGGGGATGTTCCACTAGCTATGTAAACATTTCAACCCGCAAATTATAGAATGCAAATGCTTCATTAAATATGTTATTGAAATTAGCAGATAGGCTCAATACAGCATCATCTGATAACATACCCCACAAACAATGGGCAGAGTATTCACCCCTCCCAATGCTACCCACAATGCTTGCATTCCTACATATACAGACAGTGTCTTGGGTCTCAATCATCCTTCTCGTCCCGTTGCTTTGACCTGCGTTTTTGACTCTCGCTTTACTCATCATTCAATTATGGCACCCAAGCGCAAGACCAGTGCCGGAGTTGTGTCAAATACCAAGAGGCAGAAGAAAGCGATGAGCATGAGCCAGAAAGTGGAGCTGCTGGACCGGCTTTTGAGAGGAGAGAGTGCGGTATATGTGGGCAGGCATTATGGCGTCAACGAATCCACCGTTCGCTACATACAGAAGAACGAGAAGGCAATTCATGAGAGTGTTTCAGCGAGCGCTGTATCAAGTACGAAGGTGGTCACCCATGTCCGGGATGTCCACATAGAAAGGATGGAGAAGGCTCTCATCATATGGATCAAGGACAACACGCAGAAGAATATGCATTTGAGTGGACCTCTCATTCTCCAAAAGGCCAAACAAATTTGTGGTCATCTGTCTGGCACGGGTGGTGCCAGCACGAATGATGCGCTGAGCGATGATAGTACAAGCAGCGCGACTTCATTCACTGCAAGCAGGAGATGGTGGTTCCATCGTTTCAAGGAGCGGTATGGTCTCAAAAATGTGAAGCTCATAGGGGAGCATGCCTTCGCGGACCACGAGACGGCAAAAGTGTTCCCTGCTCAACTCGCGAGGCTGATTGAAGAGAAGGGAGACCTCCAAGAGCAGGTTTTCAATGCTGACCAGACCGGCCTCTTCTGGAAAAAGATGCCCACAAGAACTTTCATCTCGAAGCGCGAGGAGACAGCATCGGGATTCAATGCTGCCAAGGACCAGTTATCTCTTGTCTGTGCAAATGCAAAAGGGGACTTCATGATGAAACCCATAATGCTGTACCGTTCCCTGAACCTGCATGCTCTCAAGGGCAAGAAAAAGCAAACTCTGCCCGTGTTTTTGAGGGCCAACAGGAAAGCCTGGGTGACGGCAGCAATCTTCCTGGACTGGTTCCATAATGGTTTCATCCCTCAGGTGGAGAGGTACATAGTGGGCAAAAACTTTGCGTTCAAGGTTCTGTTGCTCCTGGACAACACTCCTGGCCACCCCGTGAACCTGGACTGGACGTGGCTCACCCGAACATCGAGCTGATCGTCCTGCTGCTCAACACCACCTCTCTCATCCAGCCACTCGACCAAGGTGTGATTTCAACATTTAAAACATATTACACCCGTCACACCTTTCGCCGCATTTTGGATGCATAGGGTCCGACCCAGGGCTCACCGTCGGGCAGTGTTGGAAGGATTTCAACATTGTCCACTGCATCGGTGCCATCAAGGAGTCGCTGGATGAGGTGAGAGCCTCCACCATCAACGTGTGCTGGCACAACCTGTGGCCACAGGCAGTCAGAAACTTTACTGGCTTTCCCGATAACACTGAGGAGAGGCATGTGATTGTTGGTTTGGCACGGCAGGTGGGAGGGGAAGGCTTTGATGACATGCAGCCTCAGGAGTTGGAGGATCTCATTGCCTTACATGGCGACAACCTCACTGAGGAGGAGTTGGAGGCCATTATAACGGTTTCCTAGGAGGACGGGGCGGGCAGTGATGAGTAAGAGGTGCCGAGGTCTAACATCACAGTCCAGTTCCTGGGTGAGTTGTTGCAGGACATGCGGGCGCTTGTCGACAAGATGGAAAACGCTGACCCAGTCATGGAGAAGTACCTCAAGTTCAAGAGGGGCTTGGATGATTTGCTTCTCCCCTACAAAGAGCTGCATCGAAACCTGCAGAAATCTGCCAGGCAGCTCTCCATTACCCATTTCTTTCACCCTACTCCCTTCACCTCAAGAGCATCAACATCCTCTCCTGCCGCCCTCTCGGTGTCCTCTCCAGTGTGGGCACCAGCATCCTCACCAGTGTCCTCACCAACACCCTCAACTGCTCCCTCTCCTGCCTGTCCCTCAGTGCATGACGTTGCAGCACCACCGTTTGGGTCATCCTCAGAGTTCGAGGAATTCATGGGATTTTAATTCGTCGTCGTCGTCGTCGTCGTCGTCGTGCATTTGTAAGATAAAAATTTTAAATGGTACATGATGGTGTTGTGTTTTTTTGTTTTTGTTTGTTTCACTGTGCGGTATAGCTAAGCTGGTTAAGCACTTTTAATAAACTGTAAGCGCATTCCTTCATTAAATTGGAAATGGTACCCGATTCATTACTTCAGCGGTTATTAGTACCGAACACCGCTTATCATTGATTTATGAACCCGACACTGCTTCAATCCATTAATTTTGCATTCATGACAAAGGGATTAAAGTGTTATGGTTATATTTACTATATTATTATTATTACGAAAGCGATACTACTGTATTAAGAAACCTTGGCTTAATTTGTCTGAAGCGGCCTGAATGTGAGGCATGAAGGCACGAAGCCTAAGGCCTATACGTACTGTGTCATCAGAAGACTGTTAGAAGATGATCATTTTAACAATCAGTTTGTTTGTTTCACACTGAATGAAAAACGTAAAGGTAGAGCATGGCGATTGTGATATATGACAGGTTCGACGATATGTTCGGCTTGAACAAAATTGTAATCAAAATGGCGGAATGTGGTCAGCATGGTCAGCTGCCGTACCACCATAATGAAGTCAGCTGCCGAACCAAGGAACATGGTCAGCTGCCGTACCACCGTAATGACATCACATCAACCCTGTCATGTGATCAGATCCTCAGCTCTGATTGGTGTACGTTTGAGGGGACATACGGACAGACAAACACTGTTCTCGATGGCTTTGCCCTCTGGACTGCGCTTTACAAAAAAAGTGCAAAGAAAGTATGATGTATTTCATTATTGAGGAGATCAAGGAAGTAATGCTGACATTCCCTAGTTTCAATTTTGAATCATTCAAACAATCCTTCATTGTGAGACACTGAACGTATTCTCACAATATTGTTACGGCCCGCGGATAAGGATGTTGGTTTGCCGAGCGGATGGCACCGCGGCCTAACAGTTACCCCGATTAACCCGATCTCCGAACGTTGGCCGGATCGCGCCACAGCTATTCAATATGGAAAAGACAAAAGCGACACGGATGTGAAGAAGAAGAAGACAAAAAGGTTGGAAATACGAATATAATTTATTTCTATTTACACCCAAAAATAACCAAGGAGAAGGAAAGATAATAAAATAATTTACAGAAGATTTTAGACACAGTGCAATCTAGCTTATACAAACTTAATTAAATACCCAGGACAGAACAAACAAAGACAGACTCACGCGGGGAATGATGATAGGACTGGCGGGAGGTGGATGGCTGGAGGGAGAGGAAAGTCCAAGGGGTCCTGCAGCACGATTGGCGCGTTTAGCAGCCGCCGTTCCTTCGCGGCCCTGCTCAAAACCACCGTCCAGGCCCCAAGCGGCTGTTGAGTGTTGTTGCTGCTGTGGCCGCCGCTGCTGCTGCTGCTGTGGACGTCGCGTGCTTTGCCAGGACTACAACAGGCTTTGTGCTTCCCTGGATGATGATCTCCTTAATGTTCTCTATGTTCTTTTGCTCACATGCCAGCCTCGGACTCTGTTCGGAAAAGCACCAGCTCAGGAACAAACATCGGTCCACTTGATCAGCCGTTGCTGTGTACAAAGCTTCCTTGGGTGATCTCAATGTACTCTCGCAGTTGGTTCTCTTACAGTTGGTTCTCTCTGGATGATCTTTTTACACAACTCAGCAACTACTCCACTCAACGCAACCACTGACCACTCAACGCAACCACTGACCACTCAACGCAACCACTGACCACTCAACGCAACCACTGACCACCGACAACTTCTTGCGCGCGCGCCTTTATAGCGCCTCCGGCGATTAAGCCGCCGGCCTTCAGGACACGCCCATCGGTGTGCTCACCTCGGCCCTGGTTGGTCGCGCGACCCTCTGGCTCCGCCCTTGATGACGACGGGCGGGCACGCCTTTCTTCCCCGACCCGAGCACATGTTCAATGGTGGTTTTGGAGGGGATGTAATTTGGCAATCGAGGCTTGGCAATGATGAAAGGGGAAATGGAGGTTTTGGGAATGGGAATGAAGAATGAAGGGAATCTACTCTATTTCACTTGGTGCAATGGAGTGTCATTTTAATGGAAGACAAAGCCTTAACCTAATACACAGAATAAGGAAATAAACTACTGAACAGGGATATTATAGTGTCCTTCATGTATGCTTTATTGAACTAACTACGGGAGCGCCCTTTGACCTTTATACAACACTGGAGGCAGGAGGGTCCAGACTAAAGCAATATTCACAACAATTGGTATACAATACAACACAATAAAAAAAACTCGATCCTCATATCCGCAACAATATAATGGGCACCATCACTCAGGGATTCCCTAACAAAGTTATGACAACGATTGAAATCAATTCTTGTCGGTAAGACCTCAAACGTGGAGGTTGCTATTGACTGAGGTTTTTTCAGTTAAAATTATTTTCACCAAATAATACTAATAGTGTTTAATGTTATGGGACTTTTTTAAAAATGGCAATCTCATTGCAATTGCCAGCTAATAATGATACCTGTTGATCCCAGGTAAACATCGGTGAAGGAAGCCATCCATACCGTGTACGCGTGGATGGGCCTGGTGTGGAGAAGGCAGGTGTGAAAGCAAGTGAGCCGACATACTTTACTGTGGACTGCAGCGAAGCTGGTCAAGGTACTCGCACACGAAGCACCATGGACGTTGCTCGCTATTTAAAAGAGGGGGCGTGAAGGTGGACATTACAAGTGCAAATCGCGAAGCCAATAGTGATGACCCCAGGCAAGTCTAGCCCGCAAATTGTTGATTTTAGACCCTGTGATGACCAGACTATTTGGTGTGATGCATTCTGACCATTTAATCCGACCACCTTTGCCATGCTTCTTTGAAATAATTTAATTAAGAAAAGGGGGCTCCATTAGTTTTCAGCCTGTTTTATATGACGGCATAAGTGATGCGCCGACGTAGCGAAAATGGCGCCGAGAAACCGTGACTCGAGAAAGTTTATTGATCACGTGGTTTGCTTTTACCTTGACCCGTGACTAGAGGGTTCGTGATCACGTGTCCCGTGTGCGGTGTTGTAGCACTGGTACCTCGCTATTATTTTATTTTCATAAATTTAAAACTGAAAAACAAGGAATTTCCCGAGACATGATATTTCTGCTGAGATTATTTGATCCCACATAACATTATCACGCATAACACCGACACTGAGGCAAATGTGTCTAGCGGCTCCGCCCCCATAAAGCTGATTGACAGTCATAGCCACGCCTACCCCAGGCCTATTATTTTACAGAGGAATGTAGTTTTACGTACTTTTCATGGAATCCTTTCATGCTACGAGAATTATAATACCAAAGGATGTTGCAGGAAGTAAAACTCTGCCGAATGGAAGCAGAATCATTGCCATTTGATCGAGGCAGCTCGGAAATATGCCGTCTGAAGAATATTATTATTATTATTACTATTATTAACGAGAAGATGAATTCCTGGGAAAAGGGGGCTCCTGCATTTCATACTTTTATTGATACTTCTACTTTCCATCCTAATTCTTCAAGATCTACAAACATGCAGCGCCCTCTCCCCCCAATCCTCAAAATGAATGCACAGTGGTAGGGCCATAGATGCGCTTGGCAGGGACCTCCTCCTCCTGATTCCACATTTCTTTTATCTTTCCTTCCCTCTCCTTCGTTCTTTGTCGCCACTGCTAACACAATACATTTGTTTGGGGGAAGTTGTCACAAGAGGATTGAATAAAACTGAAAACGACAGCCCGAGAGCATTTGCTCGAGTACCACAATAGCAATGCTTACATGGAGACTGCCGTGTTGTTAAGTGGTGCCGAGAATAAGAGTTGGGATAAGTGGATAAAAGTTGGTCCATGTTGTTTAGCGACGGTGGTGTAGATGGATGGAGTCATCACTGTTTGGTGGACGGTACAACACGCATAAAGAAAAGGTGGGAGCAGAGGGGAAGCTGTAGCCAGTGGTACTCCTGTAGGCATGGTAGAGTGAGGGCAGGAATTGAGGAGAGTGATCTATCATACCGGAGGAGAGAATAAGTAACCAGGGAGAGAAACTAAGGAGTCAAGGGCATCTTGAAGGAGGAAGGTTTCTGCTGAGCGGATAATGTCTGGTTTGTCAGAAACAACCTGTATGGAGAGATCAGTCAGGTAAGAGCGAAGGCCCCGGATGTTTGAGGTCCATACTGTTAATGAAGAGGTTCTTGCCCATCTGTTTTCTATTATTGCCCACCAGCATATTGCCCATCTGCCAATCTGTTATCTTTTATTGCCCACCAGCACAGCACATCTGTTATTCAATGCCCATCACCAAAGTATTCATTCAAGCGATAACTTTGATGATCTGAAATAATTTGATGATCCATTTGGGGAACATATCCCGTGTCCGGGTTTGTGTGGATTGTACGCGGCAATGTATTTAATGGTATATTCTAGCAAAAAATTGTGGGGGGATAATCGATATCACTTGGGGTCCCCCCCCCCCCCAAGTCAAAAACGTGGTGGAGAGGGGAGGGAGGGGGGGGGGGGGACAAAATACTGGATATTTCTGTATGTTAGACCCTCATGGCAGAATAGACAAGGAACATGGACTTTTGGGTTCATTAAGATATGATTGATAAATGGAGGCCTAACATTGTTCCTGCTTGCTGTTCCAGGTGATGTGGAGGTCACAATCTATTGTACAGAGGTTGTATGGCCTTTTAGCCAAAAAAGTGTGGATTTGGACATCATCAAAAATGAAAATGGCACTTTCACAGTGAAGTACACGCCATCTTCTTCAGGAAACTACACCATCACGGTTCTTTTTGCTGAGCAGGTATACACTTCATCAACTCGATGTGCTCAACGGCTTGAGAAGCACATATTCCACAGTAAATTAAATAAAAAGAAAATTATCCACCGCATTCCAAGGGTATTGTTGTTACTGGGGACAATGCAACCCAACCATGACTGTGATACTATCGCATAGACCTGCAGTCAGGGTTGTGGATCCGCCGTTTGGAGGTTCTGGGCTGAAAGGATTGAAACCTCGATGAAAAACGGTGCCCAGCTGATCCGCGCAGTTCGAAAACCAGTCAATTGCTTATAAGTTAAAGTTATAACTTCATAATATAAAATATATTTTACATGTACATAATATATCTATGTATGTGTGTCTCTAAAGGTGCGTTTATATGTGCATGTGTATGTACATGTATGTATGTATGTATATATATATATATATATATATATATATATATATATATATATATATATATATATATATATATATATATATATATATATATATATATATACAGTATATATATATATATAAACATACATATACATACATACATACATACATACACACCCACACACACCCATATAAATGCAAATTGCATGATTGTGTCCGAGTAGGGCAAACGTCGGAACCACAGCACGTATATTGCTGAATGATACCTCATTTAAGAGCTCTTGGGTCCAGACAGCAGTGCATGCGGAATTCAACAAATATCAATATTCACGCAATTTTGAGTTATGTGCATTTGTGTTGTGCACACGGGTGGTGGATTAGCTCAGTGTCGTTGATTCATACACCCACAGGAAGGAAATAAGAATATAACCACAAACGAATTGGTCGATTCCATCCAACACATAATTACCTTTCCGTTGATTTCCTTCACTGAGAAACCTCGGCAGTCTTAACAGTTCGTAACTACCAATGTTGTCAAAGGACATTGCTGACAAACTCTATAAATATCCCACAGTTTAGGTTGTGAAAGGTACCTGGGATTCCTTACTTGTGCTTCCACTTTCTTTTCATCCACATTTGAGGCATACAAAAGAACATGCTCTGACAATGTCTTGTGTGTGCGGACGGACGAAGTTTTCTGGATGGTGTATAGGCTCAGAGGCACTGGTTCACACACCTACCAGAAGTTACATATATATATATATATATATATATATATATATATATATATATATATATATATATATATATATATATATATATATATATATTGTTGCGGTTCTCTACGCCGGCCTTCTTCCCCTTATCAAGGGGGGATTAATCCCCTTGTCTTTACTGGGCCTGGCAGAACCGAGACTTATTACGTCCCTCCCGGACACACGCAGCGTAGGGTTTCGGGACTACTTTTCGCTCGTACCCAATTCCCCACGCTGCCCTGGGAGCGAGGAAACAAGCCTCGCACGAACCACGTGTGATGTGAGTACGCTGAGCGGATTGCGTACACGTGGTCCGCGCAGTTATTTAGATGGTGGAACCTGATTGGAGCGATATTATTCGTGCCACGCTTAGTCAAATGGAGAAACCAAAGAAACGGTCGAATCAGGAAGAAAGGAAGAACAAATGGGTTTAATTATTCCCACACGTATATACAGTTCAAGGACGAAGAGACACAGAGCAATCCTTAAGCAGTCTTAACTTATCCCTTGGACAACGGGCCCGTCTCACACTCACACAAGGAATTGCAGATGGGCAGGTGTTCCCCAACGCGTCCAGAGATGGTCCCCGTCCGGCTCTCCACGGTCCCCGGCACGTCCCGCGAAGATGGTGGCAGGCGAAGGCAGGGACTCGTAGCGCGTCGCTCGAACAAACAGATGATGGGGTGGAACGGCAGAGGGCGGACTTTAGCATGGCTGGCGGTTACTCAGCCTTGTTCACTCGCGCGTCTCAAATGCGCTGTATTTGTTCTAAGCGCGTCTGGCTGCGCCCGCGTATATGTAGCGGCCAACTCCTCTTCTTCTATACACTCCGAGCTGGTTAGCGTGCGCGTTCTCGTACAAGTTCAAGTTCATCAGCTTTCACCGCTTATCAAGTTCTTTTGCCAATCCTTTCGTCGCAAGTCCTGCGTTCCTCTGCGAATCCTGGCGTGCAAGTCCTTCTCATTAAGTGTTCCCGCGCTCGTCCTTTTATCTCTCTCTCTCGCAGCAAGTCCTCCTCATTAGGTGTTCCCGTGCTAGTCCTATCAGGCAACAGTCCTGTATCTCTCTCTCTCTCTCTCGCAGCAAGTCCTTTACAACATGAGTCCTTTATCTCTCTCTCTCTCTCTCTCTCAGCAAGTCCTCCTCATTAAGTGTTCCCGCGCTAGTCCTATTATCTTTCTCTCACGCAGCAAGTCCTCCTCATTAAGTGTTCCCCCGCTAGTCCTGTCGAGGGCTTTCGCGCAGCCGGTTTTATAGCTACGCCCCCCGAACCTTCTGGAACTCACCCGACTCTTCTCACCACGCCCTCTGACGCCATGCCGCCGTCACCACCCTCGAGCTCTGATTGGCGGCTCGTGCTTACCGTCAGCGCTTCCGTCGCTCCCCCTCGACTCCGCCCCGACCTTCCTAGGCCTGCCTCGTGTTAACTCGCCCAATGATCAACCAATGCTTAACAAACTGGATCGAGCCTAGGGTGGCTGGAAAATCGGTGGCAAGTAGGGCCTATTCTCCTGGCTCCGACTCAACGCAGAACAAACAAAGGAAAAGGACTAAGCTTACAAATACTAAGACATAACTATACTATCGCGAGGCTACATGTTGCTTGTGTGACTAACTATGGGGGACAGACTTTAACCTTTATTAAACTCACTTGACAGACTCAAAACCACAACAATATATATATATATATATATATATATATATATATATATATATATATATATATACACATACATACATACATACATACATACATACATACATACATACATACATACATACATACATACACACAAACACACACACACACACACACACACACACACACACACACACCATTCAGAAAGTATTCATTTGTTATGTTGCAGCCTTATGCTGAAATCGTTTAAATTCATTTTTTCCCTCATCAATCCACATTCAATACCCCATTATGACAGAGAGAAAACAGGATTTTAGAAAGTTTTGCAAATTTATTAAAAAGAAAAAACTGAAATATCACATTTACATAAGTATTCAGACCCTTTGCTGTGACGCTTGAAATTTAGCTGAGGTGCCTCCCATTTCTCTTGATTATCTTTGAGATGTGTCTACACCTTGATTGGAGTGCACCTGTTGTAAATTCAATTGATTGGACATGATTTGGAAAGGCACACACCTGTCTATATAAGGTCTCACAGCTGACAATGCATATGAGAGCAAAAACCAAGCCATGAGGTCGAAGGAACTGCCTGCAGAGCTCAGAGACAGGATTGTATCGATGCACAGATGTGGGGAAGCCTACAAAAAAATCTCTGCTCTATTGAAGGTTCCCAAGAGCACAGTGGCCTCCATAATTCTTAAATGGAAGAAGTTTGGAACAACCAAGACTCTTCCTAGAGCTGGCCGCCCGGCCAAACTGAGCAATCGGGGGAGAAGGGCCTTGGTAAGAGAGGTGACCAAGAACCCGATGGTCACTCTGGCTGAGCTCCAGAGATCCTGTGTGGAGATGGGAGAAACTTCCAGAAGGACAACCATCACTGCAACACTCCACCGATCTGGGCTTTATGGCAGAGTGGCCAGACGGAAGCCTCTCCTCAGTGAAAGACACATAAAAGCCCACAGAATCTTGTTCTCACAGTCTGAGAGTCCTTTAGGTGCGTTTTTGCAAACTCCAAGCGGGCTTTAAACTTGTGATTAAAAATTAAACCCCACGTGTTTCGTTCGGATAAGCACCTCGTTCCTTCACCTGCGCACAATGGACCAATCGCTATAATTTTGGCTACGCTTCTCGGAATTAAACTTGTTACGGACATTCATCACCCAGCGGGGTTAACCGTTCAGGCTGACACGACAATATTCATCGTAAAAACTATACTGCTGCCGTGTTTTCAGAATTCAGACATTTTGCTGATGCATTTTGTGAACTTTTGTTTGTGAGCATGCTTAGTTATGATAGGTTTCAGGTAATCTGGTTAATTTGGGTAAATTGTAAATACAGAGTTGGTTTTCTTTCTCCGACAGTATGGCACAAGTCCTGTTTCATTGGTATTTGGTTTAACAGCCGTATTTGTCGTACTCTGTAAAAATTTGGAGAGCAACCAGCTCTCTCGGGGTGTGGTTGCTGCCTTTTTGGTAATGGCCATCTGAGTGCATCATGTGAGTGTTCGCGTACGTGCCCCCGAGCACGTGACATCTGTTGTCCGATGATGTGACTGTCGTAGCAAATGTGGATTGAGCCCTTTTAAGATGAAGGTGGACCCTTCATATGATGAAGTATGGACTGGTGATGCCCTTTTTTTAAAACTGGATTTTCATATGTTGCTTTGCAGTTCCCTCTATTGAAATAAACAAAGATTGATTTATATTTGCATAAAATGGAAATGGACTCTTCCATAATGTTTAATCCATGCATCAAACAAAATGATGTTGAACACTCTTTCGGTGATGCTGAAGGGGTGCCGTTATCCCTCAGACTCAACTGCTTAAAATGATGGCTATTTGGAATAGGATGAATGAATGCGATTTTGAGAGAACACTGAAATAATAAGATGGGTGAACAAAATGGAAAAGTTCATAATTTGTCAGCACAATTTACTGCTATGTTAATTAGCGTTATCATATTTGAACTTTCAAGAAAGAGGACACTCCGGAGGGGGGCACTTTGAAAAAAGAGGACACTCCAGAGAAGGACATTCCAAAAAAGAGGACACTCCAGAGAAGGACATTCCAAAAAAGAGGACACTCCAGAGAAGGACATTCCAAAAAAGAGGACACTCCAGAGAAGGACATTCCAAAAAAGAGGACACTCCAGAGAAGGACATTCCAAAAAAGAGGACACTCCAGAGAAGGACATTCCAAAAAAGAGGACACTCCAGAGAAGGACATTCCAAAAACGAGGACACTCCAGAGAAGGACATTCCAAAAGGAGGACACTCCAGAGAGGGACACTCCGGAAAAAAAAAAGGACACTTTTAAAGAATTTCCTTTACGTATTGAGCAATCTTATCAGCAGTCTCATCTCATTATCAGCAGTCTCATTACGTGTGTTCCAGACGTCGATTAATTTTGACTGCAAACCGCCATTCTTCAAGTCAAAATACTGAATTATTACTGGAAAAAATGTGTTTGTCCAAGTTCACAACAACAACAACAACAACATGCATTTTAAAAGGCCATTTTCCCTGCTAGAGCGGGGGTTAGCCTTGCGGTCCCCATGACAATCTTCTCCATTTTGCCCTATTTTCTGCATCTCTCCTTGTTAACCCCCTTGCCCGCATTTCTTCTTCCACCATCTTTAGCCAAGTCTTTCTCGGTCTTCCCCGTCTTCTACTTCCTTCTACATTCATTTCCATCACTCTTCTCAACCAGTCACTTTCATCCTTCCTCAACACATGACCAAACCATCTCAACCTGTTCCTCTTCACAGCATCAATCACAGACTCTATTCCCATCATCTTTCGCAATTCATCATTTGTCTTCCTCTCTCTCAACGATACTCCGCACATCCGTCGAACCATTCGCATTTCCACCCTTTCCAACCTTCGTTGCTGCTCTACGTTCATTACCCATGTCTCGCTCCCATAAATCATAACACTTCTCACACATGCAGCATACACCTTTCCCTTCAGCTTCAACGACACTCCCCTCATCATCAGCACGCCACTCAATTCCCGAAACTTCTTCCATGCACATCTCACTCGAGCAACCGTTGCCGAGTCTGATCCACCTTCTCCATTCAGCATGTCTCCAAGGTAGCAAAATGTTTTCACACCTTCCAGCTTCACACCGTCTCCAAGATCCAACTCAACATTTCCTCCATCTGCAGCTCCCTCTGTGCACACCTTACAGTTGAATGTAGCTGCCACACTGGTTAATGACCTTCTCAGACCACTACATTTTTGATGAACCCACTCAGCGCACATTGTACACTGAATGGAGTTCACTCCGACACCCTTCCTACACACAGCACAGGGCCACTTCCCAGTTCTTTCCACCTTACCACATGCTTTACCACTTGCCATCACCTTCGTCTTTCCGATATTCACCTTCAGACCTTTTGTCTCCATACATTCCTTCCACGTGTTCATCTTTTCCTTCAGTCCATCCATACTTTCCGCAATCAACACCAGATCATCTGCATACAACAACTCCCACGGTAAACCCTCCTTTACGTTCTGAGCCAGCACCTCCATCACAGCTACAAATAGTAGTGGACTTAGTACCGACCCCTGATGCACTCCCACCTTCACCTCAAACTCACCACTGTTCCCGTCCTTCGTCCTTACAGCTGTGCGCGCTCTTTTGTACATTGCCATCACTACTCTGATCAACCATTCCTCCACTCCTAACTTCCTCAATGCCCATGTCAATACTTTGCGTGGAACCCGATCGAATGCTTTCTCCAGATCAACAAACCCAAGAAACAACTTCTTCCTCTTCTCCATGTACTTCTCCTGCAACTGCCTCACAATGAAAAGCGCGTCTGTCGTTCCTCTTCCTGGCATAAATCCAAACTGCATTTCGTCGATCTTCACTTTCTTCCTTATCCTCCTCTCCAACACCCTTTCCAATACCTTCATTCCATGCTCCAATAACTTTATCGCTCGGTACGAGCCACACTCCAGAGGGTCACCTTTCCCCTTGTATAGAGGGACGAGGGTACTCAGTTCCCAATCCACTGGAATGCGGCCTTCTTTCACCACCAGATTACAGATCTCTGTCATTCTCTTCACACCCCAACTTCCTGCTGCCTTCAACATATCTCCCACAACTCCCGTCGGCCCTCCCGCTTTTCTACCCTTCATTGCTTTTATCGCTTCCTCAACTTCCTTCTCAGTTATCTTCTCTGCTGGTCCTAAAACTGGGTTACTCTCTATGTTGCCATCCCATACATTCTCTGTATTCACCAGCATTTCCATATATCTTTTCCATCTTCCTTTAATTCCATCTGGGTCGACAACGATTTGTCCCACTTCATCCTTCAAGCAGCTCACCCCCATCACATCACACCTCTCTTTCGCTATCTGCTTTGCAATCCTGAATACCGCTCTCTGACCCTCTTCCGAATCCAAGCGTTCTCCGAACATTTTCCTACATGCCTCCTGCGCCTTTGCTACCTCTTTCTTTGCAGCCTTCCTGGCTGCCTTATAACTTTCATGCTCTGCTGTTTCTGCTCCCGTACCCTTCGCCTTCTGCCACTCCTTGAACTTCTTCCTCTTCTCGTCAATCCTCTTTCCAACTTCATCATCCCACCACCATGTTTCCGAGTGCCTCGGTGGTCCTTTTGTCCATCCACATACCTCACCAACGGCTCCCAACAGACTAGCTTTCATTGACATCCAACCACTTTCAAGCTCAACTACATCATCCTCGACCCTACTCAGCCTCTCTTTTAATGCCTCCCTCACTGTCACCTCTTTCCACCTCCACACCTTCATTCTCGGTTGGTACTTCACCCGCCGAGCTCTCCTCGCACCTTTCACCCTTACGTCGCAGACAACCAAGTGGTGCTGTGAAACAGCCTCCTCCCCCGGGATCACCTTTGTGTCTCGGAGGTGCCCCCTATCTCGCCTACGCACCATCAGGTAGTCAACGGTTGTCGCCGACCCACCTGACGTGTATGTAACAAGCTTATTATCCTCTTTCTGGAACTGAGTATTACAAATCAACAAATCAGCTCCATCAGCAAACTCCAAAATCCTTTCACCTTCTCCATTTCTCACTCCATATCCGTAACCCCCATGAACTCCGTCAAAACCATCCATACTCCTTCCCACATGTCCATTTAGGTCTCCTCCTACCACAACAACTTCCTCATCTTTCACGTTTTCCATCAGCTTCTCTATCGCACACCAGAACTTGTCCTTCTCTTCATCGCTCCGACCAACCTGCGGAGCATATCCCGAGATGACGTTCACCAAGAGCTTTCCAATCATCATTTTCACCATCATCAACCTATCACTCACTCTAGTCACACTCACCACACTGTCTACAAACTCCTCAGAAAACAGGACACCAACACCATTCACGCCCTCCAGGCACCCTTGCCACACAAACTTGTATTTCTGTCCCTGCCTACCCTTCACCATTCTCACACCACTTCCCTTCCATCTCGTCTCTTGCACACAACATATGTCCACTCTTCTTCTGACCAATACTTCCACCACTTATCCTGATCTCCCTGTCATTGTCCCTACATTCCATGTCCCAAACCTCAGATCTCCACTTCGGGCTGTACCCTGCCCACATGTAGTTGTAATTGTCATGGTTCTCTTTTTGAGGCAATGTTTTTTTTATGGCCGGATGCCCTTCCTGACGCCAACCCTCTTAGTCGCCTCCTACGACATGCAGGGATACGGTGTACCTATTCTTATCCAGGGTACACACTGGGAAACGTTTAAAACATGGAAATCCTGGGGGGGGGGGGGGGGGGGGATCACCGCTGCGGTTTAAACATATTTAAATAAATATTTAAACAAAACCATGAAAACAATCTGGGAAAAGTCTCTAAGTGAGAACGTGGATTTGATGTTTGTCCAAGTTCACATGAGATTGTAAATCAATAACACCATTATTTGCCACAGAGATGTATGTACCAGCTATACATACTAAGCACTCGGCTTCTCATTATTCTCGACCACTTTGAAAACACGGAAATGTTGTCTTTTGTTCTTGCAGTGAATTTACACTAAAGCGCGGCGTTACGCGCGCTGCTTGCGAGCAAGGAGGAAGCGGACAAGCGGTAACTTTAAGCGTCTTTATTTCAGGAGCTCACTGTAACACTGGCCCGCTCCGGGCTGGGCGCCCGGTGTATATCATGAGGCCACGCCTACCCCTCGGGCGTGGCCACCGCCCACTTGGTGCGCGGGATGATGTCACCACGCCAGTGGGCTTTTGTGTCCGCCACACGCGCCCCCCCAGAATTCCCGCGCACCTGGAGGGCCAGTTTGCGGGGCAGACGAATGACCCGGCCGAAGCGCCCCCTGGCGATCGGCGGCGTCCGGGGTGCAGGGATGCCAGGTGGGATGCCCCTGGCTGCCCCTGGGATGGGTGCAGGACCGGGGGGCGGCGTGGCGGCGGGGCTGGGCGGTGCCGGGGGTCCGCCCGCAGGAGGGCGGCCCCGACGTGGGGGTCGGGCCACTGGCGGTGGATGGTCCACATCGAGGTGGGCCGGCTTGAGGCGGTCTACCGAAACGCGGTCAGGAGTACCGCCGATGTCCAGGGTGAAGTGCTTCGCCCCGGTCTCCAGCACGCGGAAAGGCCCGTCGTACGGGGGCCGCAGTGGTGTCCGATGGGCATCGTGGCGGACGAAGACGTACTCCGCCGCGCAAAGCTCCGGGGCGACGTGCGTCGGTGGGTGCCCGTGGCATGCCGTTGGCACCGGGGCGAACCTCTGGGCGGTCTCTTGCAGAGCGGAGCGCTGCTGTGCCGCGGACCATGGTGCCGTGGAGTCGGGGAGGAAATCGCCCGGCACCCGCAGCGGTTGCCCGAAGACCAACTCCGCCGCGGATGCGCGCAGGTCCTCCTTGGGCGCCGTCCGGAGGCCCAGCAGGACCCAGGGGAGCCTGTCGACCCAGCCGCCGTCGCGGAGGGTGGCCCGGAGCGCGGCCTTCAATGAGCGGTGAAATCGCTCACACAGGCCGTTAGCCTGGGGGTGGTAGGCCGTGGTTCGGTGCAGCCGGACCCCGAGCCCCTGCGCAACCGCCCCCCAGAGCTCCGAGGTGAACTGTGGGCCGCGGTCGGATGAGATGTCTGAGGGGGCGCCGAACCGGGCGACCCAGGTGGCGATGAAAGCCTGCGCGACATCGGCCGCCGTTGTCGACGCCAAGGGCACGGCCTCCGGCCACCGGGTGGTGCGGTCCACCATGGTGAGGACGTAGGTGAAACCCCGTGAGGGGGGCAGAGGTCCCACCAGGTCCATGTGGACGTGATCAAACTGGCGTTCCGGCACCGTGAACGGGGCCAACGGGGCCTGGGTGTGCCGGTGCACCTTGGCGCGCTGGCACGCGAGGCACGTCCTGGCCCAGCCGCGGACGGCCTTCCGGAGGCCATGCCAGACGAACTTGTCGGCGATCAGCCTTTGGGAGGCCCTCGCGCCCGGGTGGGACAGGCCGTGGATGGCGTCAAACACCTGGCGCTGCCCGAGGGAGACGTCGCACAAGAGGGCCGCGCCCGCGCCGTCGAACGGCACCTCGGTGACGCGGAGGCCCGTGACGGCGGTCCGCAAGGCCTGGACGTCGGGGTCAGCGGCCTGGTCCGCTGCCATCCGGGCATAGTCGATGCCGAGTTGGACTGCGTGGGTGACGGCCCGGGAAAGGCAATCCGCCACCGGGTTGTCCTTCCCCGCGACGTGCCGGATGTCCGTCGTGTACTCGGACACGGCCGAGAGGTGACGCTGCTGCCGGGCCGACCACGGCTCGGTGACCTTGCCCATCGCGAAGATCAGCGGCTTGTGGTCGACGAAGGCAGTGAACGCACGGCCCTCGAGCAGATGGTGGAAGTGCCTGACCGCCAAGTGAAGTCCGAGCAACTCGCGGTCGAAGGTACTGTAACGGCGTTCGGGCGGGCGAAGCTGCCGGCTAAAGAACGCCAGCGGTTGCCAAGCTCCACGCACCCATTGCTCGTGCACCGCGCCCACCGCGTAGTCCGAGGCATCGGTGGTGAGGGCGATCGGTGCATCGGGCGCCGGGTGCGTGAGCATGGTGGCGTTAGCCAAGGCGAGCTTCGCGCCCGTGAACGCCGTGTCCATCTGCTCGGTCCAGGTAACGTCGCCTTTGCCCGGCTTACCTCGGAGAGCTTCGTGCAGGGGGCGCAGGAGCTGGGCGATACGGGGCAGGAACCGATGGTAAAAGTTCACCATGCCCAGGAACTCCTGCAGCCCTCTGATCGTGCGGGGGCGCGGAAACCCCTTCACCGCCTCCACCTTGGCCGGCAGGGGGACGGCTCCGTGCCTGGTGACACGGTGCCCCAGAAAATCGATTGTGGCGGCGCCGAACCGGCACTTTGCGGGGTTCACAATCAGGCCATGCTGGCCCAGGCATTCGAAGAGCGTGCGGAGGTGGCGTAGGTGCTCTTCGCGGGACGCGCTGGCGACGAGGATATCGTCCAGGTAGACGTAGACAAAATCCAAGTCGCGCAGGACGCTGTCCATCAGTCGCTGGAACGCCTGAGCCGCATTCTTCAGACCGAAGGGCATGCGCAGGAACTCGAAGAGTCCGAATGGCGTGATGACCGCCGTCTTCGGGACGTCCTCCGGCCTGACGGGGACCTGATGGTAGCCGCGTATGAGGTCCACCTTCGAGAAGAAGGACCTGCCCGCCAAACGGGCGGAAAAGTCCTGAATGTGGGGGACGGGGTAGCGGTCGGGAGTCGTGGCATCATTGAGATGGCGATAGTCCCCGCACGGTCGCCATCCCCCGCCGGGCTTCGGCACTATGTGCAGCGGCGACACCCAAGCGCTCTCTGAGCGCCGAACGATGCCGAGTCGCTCCAGGGTAGCGAACCCCGCTTTTGCCACCGCCAGCTTCGTCGGCTCGAGGCGGCGTGCCCGGGCGTAGACCGGTGGCCCGACGGTGGGGATGTGATGGGCCACCCCGTGCTTGACGGCCCCCGCCGAGAAGGTGGGCCGCGTGAGGGCCGGCGAGGAGGCGGGTGAATGCGTCCGCTGCCGGAAGCGTACAGACCAACGTGGCCGGAACCGAACCGTTCGGCAAGCCGCTTGGCAAGCCGCTCGTTGAGCTGGGCAACGCACAAGCGAGCGAGCTGAACGTCTCGGCCTGGACAAGACGTCTGCGCTTGACGTCGACCAGGAGCCCATTAGCGCACAGGAAGTCTGCGCCAAGCAGTGCCATGGGCACGTCGGCGGTGACGAACGTCCATCGGAAAACCTGCCCTCCAAACCGCAGAGAGAGGCAGCTTTTTCCATACGTACGGATGGGCGTCCCGTTCGCGGCAAGCAGCGCGGGCCCCCCACCCGCGGCGTGCTTGTCTGACGTGCCGGCGGGAATGACACTCACCTGCGCTCCCGTGTCGCACAGGTAACGGCGCCCGGAGAAGGTGTCCGTTATGAACAGCAGGCTGCTCGAACGGCCGGCGCTCATCGCCACTATTGAGCGCCGGCCCGGGCGTTTCCCGACCTGTTGAAGGAGCATGGCGGATGACACTGCCGAGCTTCGTGGCCGAACTTGGCGTGGAACCAGCACCAGGTGGTGGAGCTGGAGGAGCGCGGCTGGCTCCGCCAGGCCGGTGGAGTTGGCGGGTTTCCCCGCGGTGGCGGTTTTCGCCGCGGCGGTGGGCGGGGCGTGGCGGTGTTCACGAGGTGCGTATCAGCATGCTGCGTATGCTGTAGAAGCTGATGCTGTGGAACAGCAGCATCAGCAGCATCAGCAGCATCAGCCTCGAGGGCCGTGACGGCCACGCCGACTCTCGCCCGCGTGTCCGAAGCGGCGAAGTACCTGTCCGCCTCGGCTGCCAATGCTCGGGGTTCCGTTAGCCCGGTCCCGGCCAACGCGAGGCGAACCTGCGCTGGAAGTTGGCGCCGGAAAAGCGCCCGGAATAGAGAACCGGGGGCTTCGTCGCCCAACAGTGACAGCATATGGTCCATTCGGACCGACGGGCGCATGTCACCGAGCTCGGGGAGATCCAGGAGGCGGTCGGTCCGTGCGTCGTCCGTGAGGCCGAACGTGGCTAGGAGTAGCCGCTTGAGTGCCTCGTACTTGTGGCCGTCCGGTGGGTGGCGAAGGACGGACACAACTCGAGCGGCCGTGCCGGGCCCGAGGGAGGCGACGACGTGGCAATAGCGCGTGTCATCGCCGGTGAGGCGCCGAAGCTGAAATTGGGCTTCGGCCTGGACGAACCAGACTTCGGCCTGAGCCTCCCAAAATTCCGGAAGTTTGACGAAGTTGGCCATGGCAATGGCGTCGCGTGTGGAAGGATCGCTCCGGCAGATCCAACGTCGAGGGTCACCAGTAAAGCGCGGCATTACGCGCGCTGCTTGCGAGCAAGGAGGAAGCGGACAAGCGGTAACTTTAAGCGTCTTTATTTCAGGAGCTCACTGTAACACTGGCCCGCTCCGGGCTGGGCGCCCGGTGTATATCATGAGGCCACGCCTACCCCTCGGGCGTGGCCACCGCCCACTTGGTGCGCGGGATGATGTCACCACGCCAGTGGGCTTTTGTGTCCGCCACAACACTTTCATTTTGGCATTGTGTTTGGAGGTAGCAAAATAAAATATCAAATAAAGACCTCTTGAAGAAAATCAAACAACTGTGTATGGTACAGACTCAGAAAAGACACTGAATCATGGACTGAGCATGCCACTGGACCCCTTTCTCACTGCAATGTTGCACAGGAAGTGGACTTGAGAGTGTCATTGTTCGAACACGTCAATTACGCCATGACGGAGTAGTGCACTTGTACCAAGCTGTCCTGGTCCAAACATTACATAACCATAAGAAAGGCACAAAAATGGCTTAATCGTTTAAATAAGGTGAAAATTATCGAAATCTTAAAAAGTATCCCTTTGAAAATGCAAAAGGTAAAAAAAAAAAAGGCAAAATTCCGGACATTTTTAGATATTTAAAAATCCCGGTTTAACGGAGAATTAAGGACCGAAAAGGAGGGCATGCCCGGGAAAAACCGGATGTATGGTAACCCGAAGTTAATGGTACAAAAGGAGTAATTTGATAACATTGGAGTTATCGGAATCTATGTGTTTATGAAACTAGTGTGAGGAGGCAACCACTGAAATGCCTGTAAAGTTTGTTCCCTATTATGGACAGAGATATATTTTTCACATTTTCATTATGGAGGCCTCACCTATCCTATTCCCCAGGAAATCCCACACAGCCCATTTAAGATCAAGGTGGACCCTTCACATGATGTCAAGAGGGTGAAAGTTGAGGGTCCTGGAGTGAGCAAGATCGGTGAGTGTTAGCAGTTTCAACCAAGGAATGGGTCTAGCCACGTTGAATCCTTTTGGAGATGTTGTAATAATTGTGTGGCCTTATAAAGCACGAGATAGCATTGGAACATTGCAGGTTTTAGAGAAAGAGAACACACCAAATGCAAATGTGGTCGTCTGATGAAGATTGTGTGTGTGCGCGCACTCCAGTGGGGATGTTTTCTGAGGGTAGTGTTAGTATGTGTTTCAGGAGGAATGTCCCATGACCTAAAGTGTTGGTGTTCCAGGTGTTGAGGCTGCCAAGCCAACGCACTTTACGGTGCAAACAAAGGGAGCAGGCAAGGCCGCACTTGATGTGGAGTTCTCAGCACGCAGCCAAGGCCATAAGGCGGTGTGCGACTTTGAAGTCATCGACAACCATGATTATTCGTACACAGTCAAGTACACTCCACTGGAGCAGGTAGGTATGCACTAAGGTATTTCACATTTTTACAAGTTGGTAAAGTAGCCCACTTATGGTGCTTTATTATCACTCAACAACAAAACAGGTGCATGACCTGATGCATGAGATGTCAGCAGCACCTGCCTTTTCATCGACAGCATTTTAGTCCCGATCCCAAGTTGCTGTGAGGACATTAAGGGTAAAACATGAATTATGGAATGCTTTTTTTTTTTTTGTATATATGATCGAGGTTGGTGGAAGAGCTAGAGCAGAATGGAAAGGAATAAAATGGAAAGGGGGAAACACTAATAGCAGAGTATAAGTGAGATCAAGGGGAAGGTGAGAATGGAAGGGGGGTAAATAAGCTGCACACAAGTAGAATGAAACACAGCAAGAAGAGGAAGGGGGAAGTGGGGATGAAATAGAAAAGGAACAAATCAACCGACAATTAACAAATGAAAAGAGGTCAGGGAAAGGGGGACAAAAATCACAATAACCTGGCAAAAGGGGGTGCTTGGGGGTGGAGTCACTTGAGGTAGAAGAGATCAAGAGTATAGATGGGGGATGACCTGAGGTAGTGATGAACAACTGTCTCGAATCTCTGGAGGGAAGACTGGGACTGCTTGTCCTGCTTTGTGAATGTGACTGCTCGTCTTGGTGATACTTGTAAGCCAGGTAAAGCAGGACAAACAGATTACCTCCTCTCTGAAGGCCATAGGTATGCTAGTTGAGCGGTTTTTATTTCTTTCTTTCTTTTTGTATACATAGTCAAGACTCATGGAAGAGCGAGTACTACAACATGGAACAGATCATGACACCACAGGACAAAAAGAACAGCAGATCTAGAGAGGGGGGAAACACCAACAGCAGAGTTTTTTTTGTTTGTTTTTTTTGTATACAACATCGAGGCTCGTGAAAGAGCTAACATTAATCACACAAAAAATCAGACACATAAAGCATATAATAAGGGGAGCAGTAGACAAGATGGGGAGAGAGGGGGAAGGACACAAACACAACATTTGAGAGCAGGGACATCGAGAGATCTGTGGGAGGGAGAGGGCTTGGGGGGAGGTGGGAGACGTATAAAACACATGGACACTGAAAGGACTTCCAGGAAAGAAGTTGGAATTTCAAAAAAGTGGATCTGGGGTGAATTCGCGGGGGTAGAAAAGATCAAGGTTTTGGATGGAGGAAGATAGGAGATGGTGGTGAACAGCTGTTTTAAAGACCAGGAGGGAGGAGTGGGATTGAAGAGAGCGAGGGAGTTTGTTCGAGACGTGGGAGAAAAGAGGAGTGAAGGTGAGCAGAGAGTCTTGATTTTGGCAGTTTAACCATAAGAGGGTTGCTGGTAGGTCTTGTGCGACCTGTAGGAATATTTGGGGGACAGAGCACAGAGAGAGCTGGGGGAGCAAGGCCGGAGAGGAGTCGGTAGAAGACAGAAAGACCACCAACCTGCCTGCGGTGAGTGAGTGAAAGGTCCTCGGAGTTAGCTTCATTGCGGGAGATTCCAATGATTCTGAAAGCTTTGGTTTCAACAGCGTGAAGCCGAGCTAGGTGTGAGGCAGGAGCACCAGCCCAGAGGGGGGAACAGTAATTCCATTGAGCTGTGGATGAAAGCCTTGTATGTGGTGAGGTGCTCAGGTGTGCCAAGGAAGGACTTCGCACGACGGAGGATGCCCAGTCGGCGACTGGCTTTGGAGGCCAGCTTGGAAATGTGGTTTTCCCAGGAAAGGTCATGGCAGATAGTGAGACGCAAAATCTTGAGTGACAGAACTTATTGGAGAGAATTGTTGAGAAAGTAGATTGGAGGGTTGTCCAGTCAGTTTTTTTGGAGAGACATAGTGAGAGAGTGAGATTTGTCAGGATTGAAAGACATGTTCCACTTGTTTGACCAGTCTGTGATTTTGTCCAGGTCTGCAAAGAGTGAGGAGTAGTGTAGGTTGTCCCCAATCAGCCGGGGAGGTGGCGGACTACACCCCCGCTACTTTTTTCGCCATATTTGAGCAGAAATTATGTTTTTTTTTCTCGTGTTGAGCATTCATAACTGTTTCTGTTCACCTCTCGCGCACCTTTTGATACAAATGTTATAAAAATTGGATCTACGGTTGCCACAGAATCCGCCCCTCCCTCCGGCTTTGAGAAGGTCAAAAATAACCCAGCCAGGGTTAATGTTGACCCTTGTATTTGTGAGTAGACAAGTTGTGCACTTGTACTATCTATAAGCACATAATTGCACAATTGATTTTATCACTTTCATATTGTTGGTTCATGGATGTCCTTTTGATCCCTCGGATCTTGTGCAGGGAGAATTGTCCATCGGAGTCATGTATGGCCGGGATCATGTGACCGGGAGTCCTTTCACCGTTGCTGTAGCTCCTCCACTCAACCTGCACAACATCTCTCTGGACGGCTTGGCCACCAGTACGAGTCTAGTGGGGCAAAAATGCTTGCATTAAAATTTACTTTATTAATTTATTAATGAAGTTGGTTACCAGCTAATTCCTCCAATATAATATTAATTTATCCGACTACAAAACCTCACTGGAAAGATAATAAATTCAGTTGTTGAGTCTGTTGTTGACTCATTACCATATCGTGTTGTCTCTTATACCCATCCAGAAGTTATTTTTCTGTTCTTGCTAACATTTATTGGTCATGTGTTTGCCAACCTCTTTGTCTGCCTCATTGTGCTGTGTTGTGGTGTCCCTTCTTGTTGTCCTTCCTGTTTCTTTGTACTTACCTTGTTTTCTGTGCCCCTTGTAAAACTCTTCTTTCTACTCCTGTCATTGCATTGACATCTACGTTCTTATCTATAAGTACAGGTTGTTCCAAAAATACCTGGACAACTTTGGTCTTTAATATATTTAGTACAACAAATGAAACAGATAAACTTTTTTTTTTTTTTTTACTCTCATCATACCAATGTTCAGCGTTTCTCAGTAGACCTCACCTCTCTGCCAATTCCAGGTCTTCATTAACTAAATATTCCTGCAATGGAACATGGTGCGTTGGGCCCCTTGGTCACCTCATTATCATAAAGTTGTTTCCAGAGTTTGAGACATTTCTTGAACCATAAAAATAACTGCAATTTTTGAAACGTGTACAGTGAAAATGTATGGTTTCTGCAAGACTCTGATGGGTAGATCACATCAAATATACTCAGCATCCCTTAAATATATTCGTTTCTTTATTCTATTGCATCCCCGGACACCCTCCTCACAGAAAGGGAAGGGGGTCTGTGAGTCACAGGCTTTCTGACTCCTCCATCCCTGGGTACCAATGGCTGGCACCATAATCCTGAACTCATTTACAAAACGGAATAACCAAATTGAGGAATGTATGAACAACAATGGACAGGACAGCAGGAAAGATAGCACCAAAAATCCATCAAATCCGCTGCAGTAATGACTCGGTACCTCAGCAGAGAAAATGCACAAGTCCAAGAATAAATGGTTCATTGAAGTGAAAATGTAGTTGTTCCTCCTCCATGGCCTTTACAAGAAGGCAGAAGTTGATAAAAGGAGTGCATTATACGATCGTTATTACCAAGTGAAGAGATACGACTATTATTATTGTTAATATTATTAGTGTTAATTAGTATATGCTTTGTGACAATGTTATCATTTTTTTTGGTATTTATTTTCTATTTGGAATGCCATGAGGTGGAAGGACCTATTGAGCTGCTCTATACACCTTAACACGAACTGCGTTTAAAACATGGGAATTCTTCTGGATTATTTGTCGTTAATGAGCCTAATCAACTCAGGGGACCATGACGATCTTTTTGGTGTATCACATTCCACATCAGAAATCTCAATTAGAACTCCACAAAAAAACATGCTACACACACACACACACACACACACACACACACTCACAAAGTGGTGGTGGTGGATTGTTTGCAGCCACCCGGCTGCTTGTTGCATCATTTTCAGTGGGCGCGTCTGCCGCTGATGCAATGCCTCTCTATAACCAGTTATCTGGTACTAATTTTGCCCACCTCGGAAGGATGACAGGCTCAGTCAACCCCACCTGGCGTTAATTACTCACAAAGTCAAACACAAATCGTCCATTTATAGTAAATAAAAATCCATTCTGGCAAATGTACCGCATAACCTTTGACCTCCAAATAACTGTTATCCGGAGAATTTCCGTTATTCCCTTCCAATTTTTTTTTACTCGCCCTAAGTATGTCTCCTGTTTTTATATTCACCCTAAATTATTCACCATAAATACTTTTGTAAGATTTCTTTAAATTGATCACAACTTACTACATTTGAACATCCACCTTATAGCCAGAACATGACTCAAAATGATGATTGATGTTTATTCCAAAGTCTCTCTGTGGTACCAGATTCGTGAGTGGAGTCATTTCTGAGTTAGTCTGAATATTTTCATTTTGGGGGAAATTATTTAATGAAAGACAAATGGAATCAGTTTGCTGAGTTTAATGATGACTGTTTTGAAAAACGAAAACGAGTCTGTCTCTGTGTGTAAAATTATTTCCAAACATTATTTTCCTGGTAATTATCAGGCTCAGAATACAGACTAAAACGTCAAACTTTGCTCCTTACAAATGTCTCCTTCTCATGGTGATGTAGGGGAGTTCAGTGGGCAATACCTTACAATATCTCTCAACAAAATGATCTTTTCTCGTTCACTTCATTCCATTTGCCATTGTGCATTACACAGAGGTTAGCTTGGAGAAGGAGCAAACATTCTGGGTGGACCTGCGTGGTGCCGGTGGTCTGGGCCAACTTGATGTGGTAATAATGTCTGCGCAAGACCATGCCGCACCCTGTCACATCAAGGAAGAGCCTACAGGTCGACACTGTGTGACCTTCATCCTCCAGGATGAGGGCCCCCACCGTGTTGAGGTCTTTTATGACCAACATCCAGTACCTGGTAGTCCATTCATGCTCGAAGGTGTGCTGCCTCCAGATGCATGTAAGGTGGGTTTGCATATTAATACTTTTTGGAAGTACTTGTGTTATCGAGGCAGCGCCAGAGGAGGATAAGGAGTTGAGAGATACAATCGGATATTCAAAAACATTGGTGGGTGTGAGGGTACATGAAAATGGAAAATTGCTAAGTTGTGTCCAACCTTTCTTTTTCAGGTACAAGCAACTGGTATTGGTTTATCTTCTGGACATGTGGGACAACCAGCTTGTTTCACCATTGACATGAGGGCTGCAGGGGCAGGGGAACTGGGACTGACTGTGGAAGGCCCCAGCGAAGCCCAGCTTGAGTGTGTTGACAACAGGGATGGGACATACGAGGCATCTTACCTTCCACGGCAGCCAGGGGACTATCTGGTGAACATCCTTTTTGCTGGCGAGCATATCTCTGGCTCACCATTTAGAGGTGCGCACACATATTTGCATCATGGAGATGTTTCACTCGATTTACTAATACCCCAACGTTCTTAAACTCTCAGCTCACTCAATCCTTCACCTTCCTCTTCTTCCCTTTAGCTGTTGTGGAGCCAGAACCGAAGCCTGTGCATGCACAAGTGTCAGGTACCGGACTTACGCATGCCCGTATTGGCCAGCCAGCTCGCTTTTGCATCGATTTCTCAAATTGCTCACTCGGGCCAGATGACCTTTCCATATCTGTGAAACCAGATCAAGGTCCGGAAGCTCATGTGCACCTCAAACATGATTGTGGTGGTGTTTTCAATGTGACGTACACACCGTATTGTGAGGGACGACATGTTATGAGTGTGAACGTCAATGGCCGCCCCATTACAGGCTCTCCCACTGTCGTAGATGTAAAGCCAAAATTATGCCTGGATGCAGTAGTCGCCTCTGGGCAAGGCCTTGAAGAAGGTATGCATTCTTTCCTACTCATTTTTTGAGCAACCATTCTATTGCAGATATCCTTGCAGATCTCATACCACTGTTCTATCCACCACCTGTACATTTGCCTCGCTCTCTCCAACAGCATTTGTGCGTGCCATGGCCACGTTCACGATCGACACTGCTTCTGTTGCACAAAAAGGTGGTGAGAATGTGAGGGCTTTTGTCGCCAAGGATGGGAAACCCCAAAGGGAGTGCCACGTGGAAGACCATGAAAATGGAACCTACTCTGTGGAGTACATGTGCAATGAGGCAGGTGTGTTTATGAGAAATGTTATGCGACCTATAGTTGCCTCTTTAAGGGCCATATACCTTTTGCATACACATCATGGAAAGAGAGTGCGCGGAGGGTTTGGGGTGTTACACATTTACCGAATATCAGGACAAATATTGGAGTTGCGGTCAGAGCGAGTGGGCCTTTACAGCCTTAACATGCATATGAACACCAATCGTGGCTATTGACGTTATTGTTCACATTTATTTTTACTAGTACACCTGCTCACTACGGGAGGGGCAGAAAGGGTCATTCCTCTTTTGGGGTATTTAGATTACAGTCGATCGATGGTCTGGTCTCAAGAACATTGGATGTGTGTTCATTTACCAAGTTTCTTGTGGAGAGATCGCCAAGTGGTTTAAACATTCGAACAAGCACTCCGTTCAAAACAGTAAAGGAACGGCTGGCTTTGCAAGCGCTAGCTAGCCGCTTGGTAAATCAGTACACCCCGGGATTCCTCCCTTTCAGTTTCGTTTAAAATAGAAGGAGCGAGTTTCAAAAGTTCACTACGAAAAACGTCACGTTAACGCCAGGAAGGGTCATGTTATTAACCCAACACCTATGGGGTACCTAGAGTACAGTAGATCTTCGCTCAGTTATGTAAGTAAAACTTACCTCACGCATGTCGGGATTCCTCCAAATTTCTTCATTTAGTGTTATAAACAGCATTAGCGACTGTTTAAAAAGCAAATCATATGTGTTTGTGGTTCATAACATTCATTACTGTTGATTAATGTTCATTACTTCTGGTAGAGGACGTTGCTCCCACGAAAACGCCATGATAAGCTATGTATACACGTTGACTCGCCGGAAAACCCCTTGGGGAGGTGGGATATTATTGGTATTGTTGCGGATTTGAGAATCCTGTGTTTTTTTTGTGTAAATATCACCCTCTAAGTAGTGTAATGATTCCTTGTAAATATCTCCGTTTTGTGTGTAAAGGTCAAAGGTCGTCCTCTTAGTTAATCCATATACATGCACGTAGGCCACCATATACCCTTCTAAATAGTTATTTCCTTATTATGTGTATTAGTTTAAGGCTGTGTTTCCCATTAATTGACACTGCATTGCACCGAATCAGATAAGATAGAATCCCTTTTCAAGTTTCCCCCAATCCTCTCAGTGCATTGGGCGGTTTTCTTCACCCCAAACTCCATTACGCACGCGGTCAAGCCAACGAACAAGGGCGTTGCCCGCCCATCGTCATCAGAAGGTGGAGCCAGCGAGCCCCCACCAGCCAACCAGGGCTGAGGAGATACCAACACAGGCGTGGCGCGCATTGATCTTGAAGCGCGTTATAAAAGCGCCCGCGCAAGCCTTTCTGGGGAGAGATGCGTCAGAGAGTTGGCAGTCCACCGGGAGAGAGTTGAGTGGAGTTGTTCAGTGCAGTGGAGGAGGAGCAGTGAGGTTGAGCCCAGTTGAGGAGGAGAGAGTGAGACACGTGGAGGGGAAAGCGAATGGGAATCGGCACGCCCTGCTCGCGATACCAACCAGCACTCTGAAGAACAACCAGTGCGTGCACGCGAACATCGACGTGCCGCGGTCTTCGGATCTCCCTGTCGCCCGTTCTGTGAACCAGAGTGCGAGGAGTCGGAGCTGTCACCTCCAGCCCTGCCGTTTGCACGAACCTGAACCTTCTCATCCCTCCACCCATTCCTGCCATTCCATCCTTTTGTGTACGTGAGTTTGTTTTGTGTGTCTTGTCCCTGGGGTATAAGTAAGTCTGTATAAGCTAGAAATTGCACTGTGTCTTCTGGTCCTTCCATCTTTCTGTCTTTATTTTCGTATCTTTCCTCCTCCTTGGTTTCTTTTTGACTTGTACATAATTAGTAGTAATAAATTATATTTGTTCTTCCTACCTTGCCTTTCTTTCCTTTACATCCGTTTCGTCAATGATTTCCCCATTGGATACCTGTGGCACGATTTGGCCAACGTTTAAAAATCGGGTCAGTTACTTGCTAATGGTTCATGCCGCGGCTGCTAATCCGCTCGGCAATGAACATCTTGTCCGCGGTCGCAAACGGGGTTGCTCACCTGCCTCCCTGGAGGGAGCTGCGCAACTTCTGGACTCACGTCGGTCAGTCGCACACAAGGGGATTAATCCCCCCTTGGTAAGGGGAAAAAGGCCGACGTAGAGATCCGTAACAGTATTAATATTGTTTTGTAATAACATTAATATTACGCTATTAACGTTAGTTTTGTTATTCAAAGCGGCCTTGGAAAAACGCCACGATAAAGCTAACTTAATACGGCTATACACCTCAACACACAACCCATTGACGGCAATGGTGGGGAAAACCCGCTCGGGGGAGAAAACCTTGGCGAGGGGGACAAATGAATGCGCTGCAACCTTCATTATGTAACCCTTGGTCATCCTGTCGAGTTTGGTTGAGATTGGATAAGTAACGACAGAATGTATTGGCGTTAAAAATTAATCAGACAGACACAAATGGCGTATTTTAGTATTTTAGGAGTTGCGGAAGGCGAGAAGACGAGGCCATTTCATAGGGTTCGAAGCTCGTTTATTCGTTCAGAAATCTCCAGCACTCTGATCGCGAACGGAAGTCGTACAGCTTTTATAAAGCCAAAACCCTCTTCGGAGGGCGTGGCTCCAACAACCGCACGTGCGTCACGTCCACACAACCAAAAGCCCCACAGGCCCGTGCACGTGGATTATGACCAAATAAGGTAACCGCGACATGCGAATAAGTTAACCGCGACATGCGAATAAGGTAACCGCTACATGCGCATCCCCCCCTCCCCCCCCCCCCCCCCAGAATGCACTCTCACGGGCATGTACGTAGTTCGCAGGCGCGCTCGGCAGTGCCGAGAAGGCTCGAGCAGTGCTCGGCCTCGGTACGCGCGAAAAAACGCCGCCGTGGGGTTGAGCCGACCGAGGGGCTGGTCAAGGCCTTGGGGGAGGCTGCCGAGGTTCCTCGCGGGCCTCCCAAGGTTTCAGAGTAGGAGTAGTAGTTGCGCGAGTTGCGAGCAGCAGTGCGCGCGAAGGTAACGAAGCAGCCGTGCCGCCAACGTCAGTGCGCGCAAGAGATGAGCAGCAGTGCCACCCACATCTCGTAACTGCGTTCCTTCGGAGGGTCCTGGAGCAGGCTCGCCCCTCTGGTCGTAGAGGAGGAGCCGAGCACGGTGCGCGAACCACATGGCCGCTCGTCGTTTCCCAAAACTCCGTCAGTTCGATCGAAACTGCGTTTGAAACTGCGCCCGAATCCGTTCGGGAGAAGCCGGGGTCACCAGTTTAGGTGGCTTCCCTGGCCAGGGCGTGCTTGCCGTGTTCGTTTGCAGCCCCTGAATCCGTTTGGGGGCAGCCGGGGTCACCAGTTTAGGAGTTGCGGAAGGCGAGAAGACGAGGCCATTTCGTAGGGTTCGAAGCTCGTTTATTCGTACAGAAATCTCCAGCACTCTGATCGCGAACGGAAGTCGTACAGCTTTTATAAAGCCAAAACCCTCTTCGGAGGGCGTGGCTCCAACAACCGCACGTGCGTCACGTCCACACAACCAAAAGCCCCACAGGCCCGTGCACGTGGATTATGACCAAATAAGGTAACCGCTACATGCAAATAAGGTAACCGCCACATGCGAATAAGTTAACCGCGACATGCGAATAAGTTAACCGCGACATGCGAATAAGGTAACCGCTACAGTATGATTATTTTGTTGTAATGACACACTTTGAGGTAAGATCCTTTTTATATGGTAAAAACGGATAGAAACCATTTTGCATGATCTAAGAAGGTGGAAACTAAAATACGGGTACGACTGAACTATTTCAATTACCTGAGTAATATGAACAAAAATTAGTTTTGGGTGAGGGTGGTGGATGAGGTTTGAAAGGATAATGATGTTGCTTACCTGTATTATAAAAGGAGTCGTGTAAACGTCGGGCTATAACTTGGGAATGGATTATCGGATTTCAATGAAACCAATGACGACTGATTCAGGGAACTCCCAGAAAGGTTTGTAATGTAAAAACAAAGGAAGGTTTGTGTATGGGTGGGTAAATGGGCACACATGGTGAACCTGCAAATGCCAACTTGTGATGTTGGCTATCCCCACACAGAGGACAGGATCTTCCATGAATCCTTTTTTGTTCTTATTCCATTGATTAGCCATCACAACTATGCCAAGGAAATGGAAAGCCCCGTTTTTTAGCATTTACGAAAAGGCAGAGACGAGAAGACCTCAGAATTTGTTTTCTGCCACGGACCATGCCTAATACGTAACCCAGACAGTTTGATCAAAAGAAAGAGAGGGGGGGGCGGGGAATAAATTATTTTTATTTTGATCTTCCTCTTAGTGTGTTGCTAGATATGATTTGAAATTCAGCATCTAAAAACGCTGTGATGAATATCCCATTAACACTCCCCCCTCTCGCTCCCTAAGTTTATAACTAGGCCAGTATCTATGGGAACCACCTTTAGAGGCCATTTTTCCCCGCATAGCAGGTGTTGGCCTTTTTTGGACACCTTGGTCCCCTTTTTGAAGCAATGTTTTATGGCCAGATGCCCTTCCTACCACCAACCCTGTTTGTCGCCTCTTGCGACACACAGGGAATTACCAGTGAACTGGTGCTCAAATTGCAGTCCTCGGAAGGATGACAGGCTGAGTCAACCCCCCTGGTGTTAATTCAGCGATCGACCAGGATTCGAACCCAGGATCCTAGGATCCCAAGCCAGCACCCTAACCGCTAAGCAACACCAGGCTAGGCCGGTATCTATAGACCGTCTCATTTTATTTTTTCCCCATTAACAACAACTGTGTTTTTGGCAATTAGATAAAGATTGCTATTCCCATTAGCGAAGCGACGGGTCTTGTATTCTAGTGTTATATAAACTGTCGAGTAGGGGTGGGGGCAAAATTTTTGCCTTTTTTATCCACAATGTATAGATGACCCCGAAACGCTGCCACATCACATCATTGTCTATTGCACACAAATGTTTTTGTTGCATTGAATTTCAGGACATTATAACTTGATAGGTTTTGAGTATTCCGTTGGTGCACTCTGACATGCAACACGTAAATGAGTGTTTGTGTTGCGGTCACAGGACCCCACCTTATTGAAGTGACATACGATGCCGTCTCCATCCCTGGGAGCCCTTTCCAAGTATCTGTCATCGATGGATGTGATTCCTCTCGGGTCAGGGTTCACGGACCCGGGGTTGAAGCAGGGCACTGCTTCGTTTCCAACAAGTTCATGGTGGAAACACGGTGAGGGACATATTTACATATGACATAATATCACATGGAACACATCTGTAATGTAATACCGTTTGATTATTACACTCGCCTGAGGAGAGGGTATTGCATTTGAGTCTGTTTGTTACTTGCCGGAAAAGATTCCGGCAAGGATGTTGGTTTGTCTGTCTGTCTGTCTGTCTGTTTGTTTGTGCGCAGTACTACGTCTAAATCGTTGCACATAGAATCGCCATACTTTACATACATATTTGTCTTGCCCTGGAATAGACTGTGCCCAATTTTTAACTCTCTCGGCCCAAGGCCTCCATTATGACGTCATAATTCGATAATTTGACAAGTACAAAACTTCATCCAATCAAGGTGCAATTTATTGAGGGCCATGTCGGCATAAACTGGTGGAGGAAAAAAAAATAATGATGACGTCATCGGTCACGTCTTGGGAAAACCGAAAAATTTTGCACCTCTATATTTCCGAAAGTGCTGAATAGAAAAAATTAAGCCATGGCTCATTGTAAAGAACTCTCCATGGGGAATAAAATATGTTAATGATGATGTCATAGGTGCCTCCATTCGACAAGTACAAAACTTCATCCGATCAACATGAAATTTCTTGAGCATAATCCAGGAATTAATTCGTTTAGAAAACAAATAATGATGACGTCTTCGTTCACGTGGTTCGGCCGCCATATTCGTTTTAACACAAAAGCCTTAAAAACCACCGAAAAAACATCCTGGTGAGGGTTTGCAATCTCTGCTCTTTTTCTTGTTTATTCCTGTTAGTTTGATTTGACTGATTGATACCAGTTTATCAGTGTTGTCGTATCGATCACAGCAACTACTTGCTGCATACAAATTTGTGGATCATCACAATAGGTAGGCGCTCAGTCATTGGTTGACAGCACTTGCAAATTTGCGGATCACCATTGTTTGCACCTGCCCAACCAATGGTCAGTCAACAAGAAGCAGGAGAATTTGAGATATTGACACGAAAATCCTGATGGCTAGGTTACAGTTGGTGGACATCATAGATCCCACTGTGTCTTTCGTGAAGAGTAGGTGAGCCGACACTCTGAACAAATTACAAGTTTCTGCCCGGACTATCGCTGGGAAGGCAAAGGCAAACCATCCAGTGGAATCCTTGGCGTGGTGCTGCTTTGGCAGCACTAAACCTACCTTCAAGCAGAATACAACGAAGAAGAAGTTAAATGCAGTCGTTTGTGTAAAACATATTTTCAATGACAATTGTAAAGGTTCATCCCTCAGCAATCCTTCATATTGAATTGGGGCAAGAAGGTAATTTGGATGATCAGGACTACAGCACATAGTTACTTTAGGATACTTCATTGGACCAATGCGACAATGTCAAAGCCTGGGGCACAACATCACCCACTCTTGACTTCAATTGCTTTGTAGTTGGGGCCGAGTATAAAATCTTTAATTCCCTGTTTGAATCACCTGCGATTTACCAGAAGTCTTTGATGTTGCATTTGTATTTCTCACAATCTTCCAAGGGATTTTCCCATGTTTGACACTCCCTCAAGTTGGAGTGGGTCAGCTAGTTTTCCTAAGTTGTCCACTTCTCAACCATGATGAGAATAAACAATTCCCAGGGGGGTTGAGGAGTTATGCTGGAGTGTTTGGGAGGGGGGGGGGGGGGTGGGGGGAGGTGGGCTTTGAAGGTGGGAAGGGATTGATGTCTTAGGGTTGGGAGGAGGAGGGTGAGGTCTTGTGAGAGGGGCAATGAGGGGTGGGGGAAGAATTGATGATTTTCGGTGGGTTGGTGGGGTGGGGAGGGGGGCGGTTTGAGGAGATGTCAGAATCACATCTTTCTTTTTTTTTTGTATACTGAATCGAGGCTCGTGAAAGAGCTGACATTTACTTCACAAACAAATCAACCAGACAAACAAAATATATAAAAAGAGGGAGCGGAAGACAAGAGAAGGGGAAGCACACAAACACTTGAGAGCACACGGAAGCGGAAGACAAGAGAAGGGGAAGCACACAAACACTTGAGAGCACACAACATTTCTGTGGGTTTACTCACAGTAAAAATTGTAACTGGCCGTGTGTGTGTGTGATTGTAGGGGGGGGGGGGGGGGGGTGGGTGACGCAGTCACCCTACTGGTAATGTGTGTACTTTTGAAATGAACATGTTCAGCACCTTTCATTTATCCGGAAGTTACGTTGACAAATCCTTTCAGTGCATGGCTTGCTTTTCACCTGTCCTTGTCTTCTTGCCACCTTTGCCATGACATCCACAAACCAAAGAACAAATTGGTCTTGTGATTAAAAAACAATTCAATATCCTCAGTTGTGCAATAACATAATGTTATTTGCAGCCAGTGAAACAATACAGCCGATAGCTTTTGCACTTGTTGATGCAATATCCTCCATGTTTGCAAGTGTCATGTTCTTATGTTTTCCAGTGAGGCGGGTGTTGGAGGGTTGAACTTGCACATGGACGGTCCATTTGAAACTCGGTTGGAGTGTCATGAGCGAGGGGGCAACTGTGAGGTGGAATACGTTCCTTTTGTTCCCGGAAACTATGGCCTGCACGTGACACACGGAGACAAAGCCGTGCCAGGTGCGTCTACGGCTGTAAGATTATGCCATTCCAGTATTCCTGCTCGGTTCACATAGGATAAAGATTCTTCTTCTTTTTTTTTGTATGCAAGATCGAGGCTCGTGTAAGAGCTAACATTAATCACACAAAAAACATAAACGGACACATAAAATATATAAAGGAAGTGGGAGACAAGATGGGGAGAGGGAGGGAAGCACACAAGCACAACAGTAGAGAACAGGGACATCGGGAGATCTGTGGGAGGGAGAGGGCTTGGGGAGGAGGTAGGAGGAGAAGGGGTACACGGTATAAAACAAATTGACACTACCAGGAGTTTCAGGAATGAAGTCAGACATTGAAAGAGATGGATTTGGGGTGTAAATTGGAAAGGTGAAAAGGAACGGCTGAAGAGGAAGAGTTGTGATGGGTAGAAGGGAGGGGTGGGGAAACACACGGGCAGGGGAGAGGAGACCATGAGGAGACAAAATCAACAACAACAGGCATTTTAAGGCCATTTTCCCTGCAAGAGCGGGGGTTAGCCTTGCGATCTCCATGACAATCTTCTCCATTTAGCCCTATTTTCTGCATCTCCCCTTGTTAACCCCCTTGCCCGCATTTCTTCTTCCACCACCTTTAGCCAAGTCTTTCTCGGTCTTCCCCGTCCTCTACTTCCTTCTACATTCATTTCCATCACTCTTCTCAACCAGTCACTTTCATCCTTCCTCAACACATGACCAAACCATCTCAACCTGTTCCTCTTCACAGCATCCATCACAGGCTCCATTCCCATCATCTTTCGCAATTCATCATTTGTCTTCCTCTCTCTCAACGACACTCCGCACATCCACTGAACCATTCGCATTTCCACCCTTTCCAGCCTTCGTTGCTGCTCTACGTTCATTACCCATGTCTCGCTCCCATAAATCATAACACTTCTCACACATGCAGCATACACCTTTCCCTTCAGCTTCAACGACACTCTCCTCCTCGTCAGCACCATTAGGAGAGAAGACCATGAGACCATGAGGAGAGAAGGTCATTATTATTATTATTATTATTATTATTATTATTTGTATTTAAGACCTCAAACAAAGGGTAAGAGGTTAGGGGGAAAGTAGGGGGTGAAAAAAAAGGTAAAGGTAAAAAACGCCTTTTGGGTCTTCATGTTGTTTTGGGTCTTCAGGGCCATTTGGGTCTTCAGGGTCTTTTGGTTACAAAAAAACTTTACAAAACGATTTGATTTCTGCACTTTACCTGTGAGGTGGCAATTGTTTATTTGTGATTGGTGGGAAAACACCAGTTTTTCTTTGGAATGGGCATCTTTCCAATATTAATATTTATTTGGGTCATCACCATGTTCCAATTCAAAATGCCTTTTTCACAACCTCCGTTTAGTTTCCTGGTTATCGCAGCTTCTGAACAATCAGGATATAGTATGTGGTGCATCTTTGACTGGAAACTGCATGGTCACTTCATTCCTTTCATGCCATTTTATGGAATGTGTACTCTTGTGTCTTTTCAAGAGTGACAAATAAATAAATAATGGCTGTTTTGGTAGTAAGGGAGAATGAGGGTGAATCTTAATTATTCTTTGTCGTTTTAAAAATCCACAATTCCCTTATTAATGCTTGCCTTTAAACTTCAGGCAGCCCTTTCCACATTCCGGTCTTGATGGACCCGAGCAGAGTACGTGTGTCGGGGACCGGTGAAGGATCCGAAATCCGGGCCGGCGAACCTCAAAGCGTCTGTGTGAGCTGTGGTGATGTCGGTGGTGTTCCACTGGCAGTCAGCTTGTGCGGTCCCCAAGGTGAGTAGAAGCTGACGAGGATCGGTGCGGTTGTGGAAGAGAGGTGAGAGTGTGGAAGAGGTTGTGGAAGAAGCGACGATCAGTGCGTAGTGTACACTTGGAGTAAAAACCGAATTTTGGCCAACTCGTAAAGAGCTTTAAGTCTGCTCAAGAAATTCGTTGCAATTCATGAACTTCTGCAGAACATCACGTGTCCATCCCATCCCGATGCCCTTTGGTGAAAGCACCATAATATAGAACTTGTTTAAATGCTGTAACGTAACAAAAAAAAACAACTTTGTAAACGTTCTGTCAACTGAAGAAAAACTTTTTCTTCTTTTTTCAACTCCTATTTATATTCTTGGGTAAAATGCCAGAGGCATAGTAAAGGCCCCTTTATATATAGTATGAGACTTCATATGGTGCCATATGGCAAAGTATAGAAAATAAGGGACATTCCATAGCTTGTAGAAAATGCCAAACAATACAAAATACGGGGCATTCAAAAAAGTCTCGTGTGCATGCTGGACTACCCTTGTGTTCTGCGGAGGAACCAAGTAATGCTCTGGAAAAGTTCAAATAAAGGGGTGCCAATTTGATTCATAAACCTGCATGAAGAAGTAAATGTATTTTATTTGCCAGATGTAGGGCACCCCTTTATATGAACTTTTCTCCCTTTGATAAAGGGAGGGGTGCTTTGCGCCTCCCTTTGATTTCTCCCTTTTGTCTTTGTTTCATATGGGAGGCTGGAGGCAAGACACAGCAGCATGGGCACATCAGTCAGGGCTGATTACCTCTGCCAACGAAGGTGGATGGTGGCATGTTTTCACCCCTGTCTGTTTGTTTGTTTGTCTGTTTGTGAACAGGATATCTCAAAAAGTTGTGAATGGGTTCAGATGAAATTTGGTGGACAGGTTGGGTATGTGATATGGACGAAATGATTAGATTTTGGTGAAGATCCACATCTAGATCTCGATCTGATAATTTTTAAAGTGATTCTTCACCATTGAGAGTTAGGGCAAAAACCGATATATATATATATATATATATATATATATATATATATATATATATATATATATATATATATATATATATATATATATATATATATATATATATATATATATATATATATATATATTATATATATATATACATATATATATATATATATATATATACATACATATATATATATATATATATATATATATATATATATATATATAAATATATATATATGTATATATATGTATAATGTATATATATATATATGTATATATATATATATATGATTATATGTATATATTGTTGCGGATATGAGGATTGCATTTTTTTGATTGTGTGTATTGTATTGTGGTAAATTGTTGTGTAACATTGGTTGGATATGGCCCCTCCTGCCTCCAGAGTTGTGTAAAGGTAAAAAGGGCGTCCCGGTAGTTAATTCCATGAAACACCACATTGCAGGACCCGATAAAACCCTTGTTCAGTAGCTTATATCTTATTATGTGTTTTAGAGTAAGGCCTTGTCTTCCATTAGAATAATACTCCATTGCACTGAATCAATTAAGAATAGCTCCCCTTCAATACTTCCATTTCCCAGCCAAAACTCTCCATCTGCGGGTAAAGCAGTTCACAAGCGTGGGGTGCACGCCCTCTCATTTCGCTGCTATAGTGAATATGTGCTCCGTGCTCTGTTTGAACAGGAGGGGCGGGGTCGCCCGGGAGAGGCAAGCCCAGGGCGCGCCACGAAGGGCGGGGCTGTTCAGCCCCATGCCCAAATAAGGAAACAAGCCCGTGGCTCGCCACGAGGGGCGTGCCGTCGGCGCCATGCCCAAATAAGGAGACAAGCCCGTGGGATTACCATACAAGGTCACGAAACAGAGCACGGGGGAGGAGGGCGGTACCGAAACCGAAGGGGGCGTGACAGACCCGCGCTGAAGGTTTGGACAGAAGGGTGCGACGATCGCTGGAAGAAGCTAACACCAGAGATACGGCAGATGAGTCCAGGTGCGTAAGAGGGTCGGCAGTCCACCGGGAGAGAGTTCAGAGTTGCACCGGAGTTGCGTGAGAGATACGAAAAGCCTTTGACAAAGAGCCGCTTCAACCAGCCCCGTTTCAACCCGCCGAGTGACCCTGCCGGCGTGCGCTGTAAAGCCGAATACAAGGAGCTGCCGGCGTGCGCTGTAAAGCCAAATACAAGGAGCTGCCGGCTCCTCGCTTCCCGCCCGGAGTGGACCTGCTCGCTGTGCCCTGTGATTCCACCTGCTCATCCCTCCAAACGATTCCTACCCTTCCATCCATTTGCGTACGTAAGTTTGTTCTGTTCGTGCTGTCCTGGGTAGTAAACTAAGTCAGTATAAGCTAGTAATTTGCACTGTGTTGCCTGCTTTTTCATGTCCGCTGTAAATACCCGTGACTGCTCTTTTTGCTTATGTGTGTGTAAATAATAATAAACCCCGTTACTCTTCTGTACGTCTTCTTCTTCCTCTTTGCATTCGTCATCTTAGTCTTTTCCCGATTGAATAGCGGTGGCGCGATACGGCCAACGTCTGGGTGAATCGGGTGAGTCGGGGAACAACTGTTCGGCCGCGGTGCCTTCGCTCGGCAAACATACCATCCTTAACCGCATACCGTAACAATATATATATATACAGACTTGGCATTTAATATGGAATCTTTTTTTGTGGGGGTGAACTTACTTTTCAAGATGACTTAGAACCAAAAGTTCATTGGAATTATGTTGAAATTATTCTAGATTTTGTTAATGTGACCTTTAAAAGAAACAAAAACCACATTTGACATTTCGAAGCAAATAAATTGATCCTTGAAAGTGATGTAAACTGATATCGAACTCAATTCACGGACAGTACTGTGTTAAACTTCTATGCGTTTTCCAGAAGTATCTCTTTATTTTGCACATTCGCCAAAAAAATTTTTTAACAAAAACAAAAGTTAAATTACGACTGGGATTACGGACAGTAAAATTACAGTTCATTACTTCGTGTAACCCCCACGAGCATTCAGGAGAGCACGTACACGTTGAGGCATGCTGTTCACGAGATTTGCCAAGGTTTGGACAGGAATCGCTTGCCATGCAGTGACAATAGCCTGCTGCAATTCACGCACAGAGGCAGGCTGCTGGTCCAAGTTGTCGATTTGACGCGTTAATTCTGCCCACAAGTTCTCGATCGGATTCATATCCGGGGACATGGCAGGCCACTCCATATGCTCTACACCACGGTCAGCAAGAAAGTGTTGGATCATGCGAGCACGATGAGGCCGTGCATTGTCATCTTGGAAGACAAAGTTTCCTCGAAAGGCTGCACGAACAAATGGAAGCAATGTTTCTTCCAGAATGGCCCTGTGCTTGAACTGGTTCAGGTTTCCATTCAGAACAACCAGGTCAGTTTTGCTCCCTGCATGAAAAGCAGCCCAAACGGTCACCCCACCACCTCCAGCTTGGACTCTTGGCACTATACAATCTTCGTTGTAGGCTTCATGCACTTGTCTGTGCACTCGGGCGTGGCCATATTGACGATAGACCAGAAATCTAGACTTGTCACTGAAGATCACGTGATTCCAGTGTCCTGGCTGCCATTGACGGTGCTCTCTGGCCCACTGCAATCGGTGCTGGCGGTGTTGTCTGGTCAGACGTGGCTTTCTCAGGGGACACCTGGCACGATAGCCTGCTTGAACCAGTCGTTGGTTGACTAGCCTTCTGGATACAGGCACATTTGTCAGTTGCTGCCACTCAGCCCTAAGCCGATTAGCTGACTTGGTACGGCCATTGCGGACTAACCGGTGCAGCTGGCGATCATCCCTCCTTGTGGTTCTGTGGGGACGTCCTGACCTCGGTATTGGAGTAGGGACACCCCTCTGAGCATTTCGTTTCAGGATCTTTGACACCTGACCTTGAGTGATGCCATACTGCCGAGCAATAGCACGCTGTTTCATGCCGGAATTTCGTAAAGCCACCACTAAATGACAAACAGCATTGTCGAGTTGACGGACCATCTCCAGGGGAAGCAGCAATAACTTTTGTAGACGTGCAGCAGTTGTTTTCCACTAATACAGAACGCAACAACCCTTATATACCCGATTGTGAAGCCAATCGTCAAATGTACCTGTCCGTACATTTTG
Organism: Myxine glutinosa; assembly: GCF_964187855.1. Lineage (NCBI taxonomy): Eukaryota > Metazoa > Chordata > Myxini > Myxiniformes > Myxinidae > Myxine > Myxine glutinosa. The sequence continues at coordinate 109,431,628 of NC_136271.1, read as the reverse complement.
TCACGCCCCCTGTGCTATAATCCTGTTATTGACTTCTTGCTGCGACAGACAATCAGTGACATGGTTCTTTTAACAAAGAAATCACCGAAGCATAAAATAATCTCACCAGATTGATATAGAGTTCAGAAAGTAAACCCAAGTCAAGAAAAAAAAAATCCATATTAAATGCCAAGTCTGTGTATATATATATACTGTATATATATATATATATATATATATATATATATACAGTATATATATATATATATATATATATATATATATATATATATATATATATATATATATGTATATATATATATATATATGTATATATATATATATATATATATATATTATATATATATATATATATATATATATATATATATATATATATATATATATATATATATATATATATATATATATATATACAACAACACACAACATGCATTTTAAAGGCCATTTTCCCTGCGAGAGCGGGGGTTAGCCTTGCGGTCCCCATGACAATCTTCTCCATTTTGCCCTATTTTCTGCATCTCTCCTTGTTAACCCCCTTGCCCGCATTTCTTCTTCCACCATCTTTAGCCAAGTCTTTCTCGGTCTTCCCCGTCTTCTACTTCCTTCTACATTCATTTCCATCACTCTTCTCAACCAGTCACTTTCATCCTTCCTCAACACATTACCAAACCATCTCAACCTGTTCCTCTTCACAGCATCAATCACAGGCTCTATTCCCATCATCTTTCGCAATTTATCATTTGTCTTCCTCTCTCTCAACGATACTCCGCACATCTGTCGAACCATTCGCATTTCCACCCTTTCCAACCTTCGTTGCTGCTCTACGTTCATTACCCATGTCTCGCTCCCATAAATCATAACACTTCTCACACATGCAGCATACACCTTTCCCTTCAGCTTCAACGACACTCCCCTCATCATCAGCACGCCACTCAATTCCCGAAACTTCTTCCATGCACATCTCACTCGAGCAACCGTTGCCGAGTCTGATCCACCTTCTCCATTCAGCATGTCTCCGAGGTAGCAAAATGTTTTCACACCTTCCAGCTTCACGCCATCTCCAAGATCCAACTCAACATTTCCTCCATCTGCAGCTCCCTCTGTGCACACCTTACATTTGAATGTAGCTGCCACACTGGTTAATGACCCTCTCAGACCACTACATTTTTGATGAACCCACTCAGCGCACATTGTACACTGAATGGAGTTCACTCCGACACCCTTCCTACACACAGCACAGGGCCACTTCCCAGTTCTTTCCACCTCACCACATGCTTTACCACTTGCCATCACCTTCGTCTTTCCGATATTCACCTTCAGACCTTTTGTCTCCATACATTCCTTCCACGTGTTCATCTTTTCCTTCAGTCCATCCATACTTTCCGCAATCAACACCAGATCATCTGCATACAACAACTCCCACGGTAAACCCTCCTTTACATTCTGAGCCAGCACCTCCATCACAGCTACAAATAGTAGTGGACTTAGTACCGACCCCTGATGCACTCCCACCTTCACCTCAAACTCACCACTGTTCCCGTCCTTCGTCCTTACAGCTGTGCGTGCTCTTTTGTACATTGCCATCACTACTCTGATCAACCATTCCTCCACTCCTAACTTCCTCAATGCCCATGTCAATACTTTGCGTGGAACCCGATCGAATGCTTTCTCCAGATCAACAAACCCAAGAAACAACTTCTTCCTCTTCTCCATGTACTTCTCCTGCAACTGCCTCACAATGAAAAGCGCGTCTGTCGTTCCTCTTCCTGGCATAAATCCAAACTGCATTTCGTCGATCTTCACTTTCTTCCTTATCCTCCTCTCCAACACCCTTTCCAATACCTTCATTCCATGCTCCAATAACTTTATCGCTCGGTACGAGCCACACTCCAGAGGGTCACCTTTCCCCTTGTATAGAGGGACGAGGGTACTCAGTTCCCAATCCACTGGAATGCGGCCTTCTTTCACCACCAGATTACAGATCTCTGTCATTCTCTTCACACCCCAACTTCCTGCTGCCTTCAACATATCTCCCACAACTCCCGTCGGCCCTCCCGCTTTTCTACCCTTCATTGCTTTTATCGCTTCCTCAACTTCCTTCTCAGTTATCTTCTCTGCCGGTCCTAAAACTGGGTTACTCTCTATGTTGCCATCCCATTCATTCTCTGTATTCAACAGCATTTCCATATATCTTTTCCATCTTCCTTTAATTCCATCTGGGTCGACAACGATTTGTCCCACTTCATCCTTCAAGCAGCTCACCCCCATCACATCACACCTCTCTTTCGCTATCTGCTTTGCAATCCTGAATACCGCTCTCTGACCCTCTTCCGAATCCAAGCGTTCTCCGAACATTTTCCTACATGCCTCCTGCGCCTTTGCTACCTCTTTCTTTGCAGCCTTCCTGGCTGCCTTATAACTTTCATGCTCTGCTGTTTCTGCTCCCGTACCCTTCGCCTTCTGCCACTCCTTGAACTTCTTCCTCTTCTCGTCAATCGTCTTTCCAACTTCATCATCCCACCACCATGTTTCCGAGTGCCTTGGTGGTCCTTTTGTCCATCCACATACCTCACCAATGGCTCCCAACAGACTAGCTTTCATTGACATCCAACCACTTTCAAGCTCAACCACATCATCCTCGACCCTACTCAGCCTCTCTTTTAATGCCTCCCTTACTGTCACCTCTTTCAACCTCCACACCTTCATTCTTGGTTGGTACTTCACCCGCCGAGCTCTCCTCGCACCTTTCACCCTTACGTCGCAGACAACCAAGTGGTGCTGTGAAACAGCCTCCTCCCCCGGGATCACCTTTGTGTCTCGGAGGTGCCCCCTATCTCGCCTACGCACCATCAGGTAGTCAACGGTTGTCGTCGACCCACCTGACGTGTATGTAACAAGCTTATTATCCTCTTTCTGGAACTGAGTATTACAAATCAACAAATCAGCTCCATCAGCAAACTCCAAAATCCTTTCACCTTCTCCATTTCTCACACCATATCCGTAACCCCCATGAACTCCTTCAAAACCATCCATACTCCTTCCCACATGTCCATTTAGGTCTCCTCCTACCACAACAACTTCCTCATCTTTCACTGCTGACAACTTGCCAGGTATATTGCTGGGGACCCGAGGATGTGCCTTTTCAAGGTTTCATATTAATCGGACAAGTAGTTACCGAGCTATGGCGATTTCTTTACCAAACTCCGCAAGCCGTTCGCTTTGGACCAAACCATTGCATGTAAATAGAGGGGGGGGGATTGTCACCGTACTCGCAAGCCGTTCGCTTTGGACCAAACCATTTCATGTAAATAGAGGGGGGGGATTGTCACCGTACTCGCAAGCCGTTCGCTTTGGACCAAACCATTTCATGTAAATAGAGGGGGGGGATTGTCACCGTACTCGCAGGCCGTTCGCTTTGGACCAAACCATTTCATGTAAATAGAGGGGGGGGATATAATTTTAGATATATATATAGTACGGGACTGATAGATATATATATAGATATATATCTATCTATAATTCCAGTAATCTCTGTGTGTATGTGTGTATGTGTGTCTGTGTGTCTGTGTGTCTGTGACCGCTGTTTCTCGACAACCACGGGACCGATATACTTGAAACTTGCCAGGTATATTGCTGGGGACCCGAGGATGTGCCTTTTCAAGGTTTCATATTAATCGGACAAGTAGTTACCGAGCTATGGCGATTTAGCCGTTCGCTTTGGCTTTGCGAATGGACCAAACCATTTCATGTAAATAGAGGGGGGGGGGGGGGGTTCTGTGGTCGTTGCGAATGGACCAAACCATTTAATGTAAATAGAGGGGTGGGGTTCTGTGGTCGTTACTGCCACGTGGTTTCAAAGTTTTTTTTTGTTGTTGTTGTTTGCACGCATGTTTTTTTGCACGCACGTACGGGCACCCACGTACGGGCACGTCCTAGTATTATAAACAAGAATCGAATTCCTGCGTAGGGCTATGTGTGAAAAATTCTGATTCAATACGGGACTCGAACCACGGACCTCCATTGATTACGCGTCAACAGTCCACTGCGATACATATATATATATCACAAAACTTGGTGGACAGGTTGGGTGTGTGACGAGGACGAATCAATTCAATTTTGGTGAAGATTCGAATCTGGATCCGGCTCAGAAATTTGTTCAGTGATTCTTCTCATTGAAAAAGGTTATGGACGGATTCAGACAAAACTTGCTGGACAGATTGGGTGTGTGAAAAGAACAAGCCGATTCGATTTTGGTTCAGGTCCGAATCCAGATCCGGCCTCTCGGTGGGATACAAAATGTAAACTGTTCAGCCTGGCGGAGGTTTGCTCCCTACTGTGTGCCCTTCTAGTTGTTATGGTATTCTGATAATATAAGGACATAAGCTCCTGCCTTCTTACGACAATCAAAACTGGTAAACGTACAGGCAGTCTGTGGTTTGGACTTTCTGCTGTCATTTTAAGCTAAAGTGTTTTATAAATCCAAAATGAGAGGGAAAAAACGATATCGCACATTCATAGTTTCAATACATTTCCAGAACTGTAGTAACAAACGCAGGCAGATGCACCTATTTAAAGCGCAATTGCTGTGCTGTAATTCACAGATCCAAGTAATTCAGATTATTTGAAACTATGAATGAATGATATTTTCCGTAGTTCTACACCTGTAATGAATGATGTATTCATTCTTTCATAGCCTCTGTTTCAGTCATTTAGAGAAAGAAAAAGAAGAAGTAATTTTACATTTTTTGCAGCAGTTGTTGCCTTAAATACATTCAGAGTACAACATTTGGATTTTTCTGAAAGAAACTAAATATGAACGTGTGCCTGGACAATAATTATCCAAGAGAAGTAGTGGAGGATGTTGAAGGGTGATACCTTTACACTGGAATAAATGCGGATTTATTGGTGCATGGGTGAGATTTAACGGTGCAACTGTCATGGTGGCCACAGGCCGGGATGATGAAACTGTGTTAGCTCAAACACTGAAGAGTAATACAACAGTGCCATCTGGCTTTGAAACTTGATGTTGCACTCCCAAATTTTCTCTCTCTTTCATATGCAGCACATGGCTGTAGGTAGCATAATTTGCTGGGACAGCAATTGTCAGAAGTGTGCTCCTTATAGGTTAGAGCAGGAATTTGTAATTTGTTCAGGGTGTCGGCGATAGCTTATCAACTCCAACTCTTTGTAGACATCATGGGAGCTTTAACATCCACTAACAAATGCTGGCATCCGAGGGACGGCACCCACATTGATGAATTGCCCTACCTATGAAACACAAGGATTAAAATTTTATAGCTGGGCCGAGATTCGTATCTATGCTAGATGGGTCAGGGTGAGTGTGCCTCTCGGCTATCCTGCTAGCCTGTCCAGTGTCCATTGCTTGATATGCATTCATTCACATCAGCCGATTTAACAGTTCGCTGCACACCCCGCACCTGAACCAAGATCTAATCGGCTTGTTCTTGCCACCAAAGCAACTCGTCCACCTAGTTTTGTCATAATCCGTCCACACCTTTTTGAAGTATGATGCATATATCGGTTTTGGCCCTATCTCTCAATGGTGAAGAATCACTTAAAAAGTTCTCAGATCCGAATTCAGATCTTCCCCAAAATCTAATCGTTTCATTCTGGTCCGACAATAAATATCTCCACCAAATTTCATCCAAATTCGTCCATAACTTTTTGAGATATCCGGTTTACAGAGAGACGGGTGCAAACATAGATTGAAATCATAATCCGAGTAATAATTAATATATTTTGTTACTTTTTAGATGTATTTGATACTAGAAAGATTATCCTTCCCCATTGATGAGAAAAGTTTAAGTTAATCTATCAATATAAACAATTTCATGGACTTTTAAAAAGACTAATTGTGGTGCACTTTGGGTTTCACTCAGAACCAAAGCTTCAGGAACCAAAAGCCAAAAGATCCAAAGCTCTGAGCTACTTGTAACGCCCCGCATGAAATGGCGGTGCAACATCGGGTGGCGGAGGTTTAATTTGTGTTAAAAGAGGGCAAAATATGAATAAAATTTGACACCAACATTATTCATGCCTGTTCTCCCGTCTTTTCCAAAGTGAATGTGAAGCTTTTCAAATGCAGCGTGGGAAGCGGCCGCTAGGAATGGGAGACAGCTGATGCATGGATAGGCACCAACTTCAACTTGTATAATAGATTTGTTAATACTTTATTTACTTTTCAACACTTATACTGTGAGCTAAAAAGGCTGCTGCTGTGATCTTGCTTAATTCATGAGCCTGTATCTGTTATTTAGGATATTCATTAAAGAAAGTTCCTTAGAAAGTTACAAAATAGAGAGAAAGGGTGGGGTTGGGGAGAAGGGGGGTCTTTGAGGTTGTTTGCCCCAGGCCTCGTGCTGGCTCTCGACGCCCCTGCAAACATGATGCAAACATGATAAACCACTGACCCTGAATAGGTCCAACCTCTGCATGTCCAACCATGTCCAACCTCTGCAGACACCAAATCCAGTCAGCACCCATCGCAAGCTGATCGTCAAAGTATATAAATGCTCCTGGAAAGTCAGGCAATACCTGTTCAATTGCTGGCTGTGATGTACTAGGTGCTGTCTTGATACCATAAAACAGTTCTTCATACCTTTACCACTCATAATCTTTATTGCACATTATGGCAGAGTACCTTTTTGATTCCTCGTCTGTCTGCATTTGCTTTGGGCCAAGTCAATTATGAGTACATTGAATTGTCACCCAATCTCTCGCCTCATCTTCTGAGCAAGGGATGGAAATATGACTTAATTCTTTGGAAGTGGGTATGGCTCATCTCGTTATGCAGAGTTTATTGTTTATTTGAAACATCCACAAATTCTAAAGCATCTATCGTCTTTCACCACAGGCAGAACGGTTCTGGCCCAGTCACGACTCTCACCTATCTAACACTCTGTCCTTCTCAAGCCCTTCAATATCTTGTTTAATCAAGGGGTTCAAAGCACTTCATCCTTGTCTTGGCTTGGGAATTCCTATCAACATGCAGTGTACATTTCACACCTTTCAGCAACCTGAACTCTGGATTCAACACATTTCCATGTTTCCTCAATACTCCCCAATACCTTGTCTGCTACATCAAATACCTTGAATGCATATCCACGAGTGCTCTAATGATTTACCTGATCTCACACACCTTATACGTTAACACTCTTCTTGTAAAATCTCATATAGTTGTCTTTCATCTTAACAATTCCTCAATATAGCTTCAGCGCTCAGTCATCCTGACCAAAACAGGAGCGGTGCCTCAATTAGGCTGACATAAGTAATCACATCACCTGGTTATTATACCTTACCCAACAAGTATCATATAATAATGTAATAAAATGAGTTCTATTACAAGAAACCTCAATGCAGGAGGAAACCACTAGGCCCATTAAGCGTATGGTTGTTTGTCTGTGCCCTATTTTTTTTTTTTTTTTTTTAAATGCTGAGCATCAACCAAGGAAGCAGCACATAGCATTGATCGTCTTTTGTATGACTCGGCCGGGGATCACAGTGCCAACCTACGACCGACCAGAATCAGAACAGACGCTCTAACAATTACTCCACGAGTCGAGTCAACTTTACTAGTTCCACCATAATAAGCTGCAAACTATCCATCTGAAGGCCAAAAATGTATGTGAAAACTAGTTCCTGCACAAAAACTCAGTGATGGGAATGTTTATGTGGGCACGAATTACCCTCTCACTATCCAATATGTTCCTTATGGATCTACTTTGCTGACTCCGTCTGTCTGTGTACCTGGACTGCCTTCTCTGTCATCTTTTCACCTCGGTTTTTTCCGCAGCCAGGTGTCAACATGTCTTTGGACGTGCCATATCTCTCTAAATTATTGACATGTGGTTCGGCAAAACCCATTCTCCAGTGACCTCTGACTATGCCCGAGGCTCAAAGCGTGATTCTCTTTTCCAATGACTTTCCTGACGTCTGTCAAAGACACCTTGAAACTTACTCTCGGCCTCTGCCCAACGCAAGTTTTCTCTGCTCATTGGATCTGTTTATTTGTTTGTTTTTTTCAACATTTTACTTCACTACATTGGCAAGCTTCAAATCATCATTCATTCCTCAAAAGTCTATCTCTCTGACGGTCATTTCTCAAACCTCCAGGAAAACACAGTCTTTACTTCGTCATTGGCCTAGTCTGCGCACATATCAACACAAATTTCTGGACCACAGGCAAAGTGCATTATTGACTCGTATTCAATCTTTGCTTTTGCTAAGCCAGCCTGCACCTCTGGCTATGCCCACTTATCAGGTCCTGATCACAGCTGCTCTATTAGCAAACATTTTAAGGTCAGACTGTGATTTCTTGCTGGGTTTGGTGTCTCGACACAAATCCTCGAGGAAAGAACATCATCTTACCACCAACACACGTCGTCGACACATCAACATTGTGAGCGGCTAAATAATTTTCCATCCTCTTCCCAACCATCAAATTCCTCAACCGTTGGATCAAAATGCATCCCTTCGTCCCATTTTGTCCACCCTCGTCACGAGTTGCTGCATTTATTATTGGGTAACTATGGAACTACGGACCCAGGAGCAGCTGAGAATAACAACACAAATTTATTTGTCCAAGCCGAGTGATAAAACGTTATTCGCTCAAACACTGAGGAGCAGGGAAAACAGGGACATCTGGCTTTCAGAGGACACAACACAAGGAGTGGGGGGCTGGGTGTGTGAAGATGATGTTTCCAAGGGCGAAATGCCAGCGGGGAAAAATGACAAAAGGTTTTGCTGTACTTTGCTTATAAAGAGTAATTGAGATATGCATTCAGCACCCATGGCACCACATCGTCTTTAACCAGATTATTGTGTTTCTTTTCACGCTTGGGTATTTTGGGGTTTAATTAAACAGAAAATTGTAATTTTAAAAAGGTTTAATTAAACACCCTACCTACCCCTCTCACCCTTCATCTTACCCTACCCTTCCCCTCCCCTATACCTGATGCTCCCCCTCCCTCTTCCTTAACAGTATGGACCTCAAACAACCAGGGCCTTCACTCAAACCTGATTAATCTCTCCATACAGGTTGCTTCTGACAAACCAGACTTGATCTGCTTTACAGAAACTTTCCTCCTTCAAGATGTCTCTGATTCCTTAATATATCTTCCTGGTTACTCCCTCCTCCGGTATGATAGACCTGAGCCTCGTCCTGGTGGTGGGGTGGCTATCTTTATCAAAAACTCTCTTCCTCACTCGCCCTGCACTGCCCTCTCTCCATCCAACCCCGAGGAGTACCTCTGGCTACCGCTTCCTCTCCGCTCCCACCTTTTGTTCATATGTGTTCTGTACCGTCCTCCAAACAGTGATGACTCTATTTACATCTCACTGTCTGACAACATGGACCAACTTCTATCCACTCATCCCAACTCTATCTTCCTCATGTGTGGCGACTTCAACTGTCATCATGCCAGCTGGCTGAGTGTGGGTACCTCTCTCACCAGCCACAGCAACCCAGCAAAAAACTTCTGCGACCAGCTGGGACTGACACAATCTGGCAATTTCCCAACCCAGATCTCAGTAAACAGAGGATCTTCTCTTCTAGATTTGGTTAAGACAAACTTCCCTGCAAATGTCTGCTGTTCTTCTGCTCCAATCGGTTCATCTGACCATTTGCTTGTTGAAGTGGACATCTCTCTGACCATTCTCAGAGAGCCTCCTCAGCGTCGACGAATCTGGCATTTCACTCAAGCCAACTGGCATGGTCTTCAAGCAACCATCAATCATCTGGACTGGTCTCCCATCTCTACGGTCTCTGACATCAATTCTTCCTGGGAATTCTTCCAAAGTGAACTGCTCTCTCTCATGCACAGAATTAATCCAATCTCGTCTTCAGTTGTCTTACCCTTCCTCCCGAAACAACTTGCCTTCGCCTCTTGGAAGGCTAATCCTACTGAAGGCAATCTCCATTCTTTTCACAAAGCTTGGAACAAGTGTGTGTCCACCCTCAGGAGAGCCAGGAAACTATCTCTCTACTCTCAAGACTGAACTCTCAAACCTGTCTCCCTCCTCCAAATCCTGGTGGCGTCTGGTCAAATCCGTTTCTGGTGTTTGTTCCCCCTCCATCCCCTCCCTTACCTCAAATGGCTACACAGTTGACACCGCACGTGACAAAGCCGAATGCCTCAACTCTGTGTTTGCCTCAAAATCTTGTGTCCCAAACCCATCTCTCTCTGTTCCCACCTTTCCCAGTCGAACCCAACTGCTCCTGGACTCTGTGTCCTTCTCTCCTGACAAGGTGGAGGAGTTTTTGTCAAACCTCGACTCTGATTCTGCAACTGGACCAGACGGCTTTCAGCCCACGGGTCCTAAAATCCTGCTCTACCGCTCTATCTCACCCTCTCTCTGTTCTTTTCACCCTCTCTTTTGCTCAAGGTCATCTGCCATCTGCTTGGAAATCAGCCAACATTACCGCTGTACACAAAAAGGTGCAAAAACAGATCCTTGCAACTACAGACCAATCAACCTGCTCCCAATAATGAGCAAGGTCATGGAATCCATCATCGCTTCTGACATCAAATCCTTCCTCTTCTCCAATGGCTTGATCTCGGATCATCAATTTGGATTCAGACCAGGTCATTCTACTCTGGACATGCTGCTTCTGCTGTCTCGGCAATGGATGGAGGTCCTCAATGCCAAACAGGAAATCAGAGCTGTCTCCCTTGACGTATCTCACACCTTCGATATTGTCTGGCACCCTGCCCTGCTCTCCAAACTCTCCTCCTATGGTATCCATAGAAACCTCCACACATGGCTTGCAGACTTCCTATCTGGTCACACTCAACATGTGGCCCGGAATGGAATTCTCTCATCTCCACTACCTGTTCAGGCTGGAGTTCCTCAAGGTAGTATTCTGGGCCCTGTGCTTTTTCTGGTCTTCATTAATGATCTCCCTGACTCTTCGGAAAATCCTCTCTATCTCTTTGCTGATGACTCCACTCTCTGCCGCTCCATATATCAACCCTCAGATCGGCAGGCAGCAGCCTCTTCACTCTCTGCAGACCTGGATAACACCATAAACTGGTCAAACAAGTGGAACATGTCTTTCAATTCTGACAAATCTCCCACTCTCACTTTGTCTCTAAGAAAAGACCATCTGGACAACCCTCCTTTCTACTTTCTCAACAATCTTCTCGAAGAAGTTCTGTCCCTCTAGCTTTTGGGTCTCACTATATCTGCCATTATCTTTCCTGGGAAAACCACATTTCCAAGCTGGCTTCCAAAGCAAGTCGCCCACTGGGCATCCTTTGTCGTGTGAAGTCTTTTCTGGGCACGTCTGATCTCCTCACCACATACAAGGCTTTCATCCACAGCTCAATGGAATACTGCTTTCCCCTCTGAGCTGGTGCTCCTGCCTCACAGCTAGCTCGGCTTTAAACGGTTGAAACCAAAACAGTCAGAATCATTGGTATCTCCCGCGATGAAGCTGATTTTGAGGGCCTTTCTCTCGCTCACCGCCGGCAGGGTGGTGGTCTTTCTGCCTTCTACCGACTCCTCTCTGGCCTTGCTCCCCCTGTTCTGTCTGTGCTCTGCACCCCCCAAATATTCCTGCAGGACGCACAAGATCTACCAGCAACCCTGTTCTGGTGAAACTGCCAAAATCAAGAATCTCTGCTCACCTTCACTCTTTCATTCCTCTTTTCTCCCGCCTCTGGAACAAACTCCCACACCCATCAATCCCACTCCTCCCTCCAGGTCTTTAAAACAGCTGTTCACCCCCATTTATTATGTTCCCCCATCCAAAACCTTGATCTTTTCGACCCCCGTTAAAACACCCCAAATCTGCCTCTTTCAATCCCCAGCTTCTTTCCTGAAATTCCTAGTCGTGTTCACTTGCTTTATACTGTGTACTGCTCCCTCCTCCCCTAGCCCTCCCCCACCTAGCCCTCCCCCTTCCACAGATCAACCGACGTCTCTGTTCTCGTCTTCATTCATTGTTCATTGTTGTTGTGCTTGTGTGCTTCCCTCTCTCTCCCCCTCTTGTCTCCCGCTCCCTTCATGATTTTTGTTTTTTTTGTCTGTGCATGTTTTAATGTTCAATGTGTTGGCTCTTACACGAGCCTCGATTCTGTATACAAAAAAAACCTATATATATGATATATATATATATATATATATATATATATATATATATATTTATATATATATATATATATATATATATATATATATATTTTTTTTTTTTTTTTTTTTTTTAAATATATATATATATATATATATATATATATATATATAAAAGTTCAAAACACACCTGGTCACAAGTGTGCCGCACTGACCGGGTCCTCAGTCGAGGTCCTCAGCATCATCCCGTTTTGGCCCTTCAACCTCGATACGGTCAGCTAAGGTGGGCCAGCAGGAGCAGCAACTACACCTGGATGCGTACATACCCCCACCCCAGCCAGTGCGAACGCAGACTACAACAACAACAACACCTCCGCATCCAGAATCCACAGCACCAAACAAACATGGTGCAACACTCAAACACCCACCTTTATACCCTTCACCACTCACCAACAAAACACACCAGATCATTCATACACACATCCACACACATACACACACAACACCAACCAACCACCTACCCTTACAATACCAACATGCACCACTCATGCAAACATGCAAAACCATTCATGCAAGACCACACCCACTCATGACCCACTCCTGCAACACACACACACACACACACACCAACACACACACACACACACACACACACACACACACACACACACACACACACACACACACACCTCCATTTCTATTCCGTAACCTCAACCTACACCGTTCGACGTGCCTCCATAAACTTCCTCCAAATCCAAAATGAGCCTTTCAAGGCAACCTGGGCCACCTTGTCACACATCCTCCTTCTTTCTGTCCCACACACTCCAAGCCGAGAAAGAAATGCAGAAAAGGAATTGCCAATATACCCTCTACACCCCACCTCAAATGGCTGACACGAAACTCGCCAACCCTTCTCCCGGCACTCTGCCTCCAGCTCACTGTACTTTCCTCTCTTCCTCTCGGGCACCTCCTCCATGTTCTCTTCCCAAGGTACAGACAATTCCCCTAAGATGACCTGTCTTGTTGCACCTGACCAAATGACAATGTCAGGCCGCAACCTTGTAACACAGATATCCTCAGGGAATACCAATTGTGGCTTTAAGTCTGCCAGCACCTGCCAATCACAAGCATCTGACAGCCCTCTTGCTTTCCACCTCCTCCTCCTCTTTCCACCTCTCACCACTTGGCCCTCCTTGACAAACCACACCTCTCCCCCATCACTCCTTCTCCACTCTTCTCTCTCTCGACCTCAGCACCTCTTGTTGCACCATCTGCACCACCACCGGCAGCACCTGATCATGTCGCCACCTGTATCGTCCTGCTGCCAATGCTACTGAACATGCACTCAGTGCATGCTGCACCGTTCCCACACCTCCACACAAATAACATCTCTCCTCCTGCAACAACCCCCACAATCTCAAGTTTACTGTTTTCAAGTTTATATATTGTTGCAGACGCGGATTAAAGATGTTATTTTACCGAGCGGTGGTGTATTACCGCGTCCGAACAGTTACTCCCCGATTAGAACCCGATCCCGCCCAAACGTTGGCCGGATCGCACCGCAGCTGCTCAATGAGGGAAAAGACTAAAACGACGCAATGCAAAGAGGAAAAGGAATAAAACGAGAAGACGTACAGACGAGTAATGGGATTTATTATTTACACAAGCAAAAAGGAGCAATCAAGGTTTATTTACAACACATAAGATGCATTCATATTCATTCACATAAGATGCAGGTGACACAGTGCAAATACTAGCTTATTGTTATACAGACTTAACTTATTCCCAGGACAGAACAAACAAAGACACTGACTCACGCGGGGAATTGCAGAGTGGATTGCTGGAAGGAGGTGTGTGGCTGGAGGGGGGGGGGGGGGGGGGGGGGGACGGCACGGAGCTGGCTGGAGCTTGATCCCGCACGGGACGTCGGGCTGGACCTCGACGGCCGCTGATGCCACCGGGCCTGTCGTGTGCGCGGGATCACGGGTCGGAGCTGCTTGGTGGAGCCGATGCGCTGGTGGGGGGGTCTGGCGTGACGGGTTCTCTCCTCCTTACGCGCTCTTGCTCTGATGACCCAGCTCTTTTTCGTCCCTCCTTGTCTCAACTCAAAGTGCATCTCTCTTGGGAGCACCCCCGCCGTGGGTTATATAGGCCCCGCCCCTCAACCTTTGCGAACCTCCCCCCAAACGTTCTCTCCCCGCCCTCTCAAGCCAAACCCCTTGTTCATGGTTGGTCGAGTGGGGCTGGCTCACTCCTCCCCTCTCTGACGAGGTGGGGACCCGCCTTTCTTCCCCCAACCCTGCCTCGTGGTCAATGGCGGATGAAGGGAAAACCGCCCAACATGCAGTTGGCAATGCGAATTGCAATTGACGAAAAGGGGGGAATGGAAGTGTTGGGAGTGGGAATGAAGGGAATCTATCTCTTTCACTGGTGCAATGGAGTATTTCAATTAATGGGAGACACAGCCTTACTCTAAAAACACATAATAAGAGATAACTATCAAACAGAGGTATTCTATTATTTGGCTGACGTGTATGCTTGTGGACTAATTATGGGATGCCCTTTTACCTTTACACAGCTCCGGAGGTAGGGGGGCGCAGAATAACAATAATAACAATTCACACAATCAAAAAAATATACAGTTCTCATATCCGCAACAATATATATGTGAAAATGTGTGCCAGGACATGTGTGCCACTATGTGCTGGCTTTTCTGTAAATCAGGCAACAGGGCTGGAATAGCTTCTTGTTTCTGTTAAACAAAATAAAAGGCATAAAATCATATAATTATTTTGGGTTTGTAATGGGGAGGAAACAAATTGCATATCATGCAAGACTTGTTCCAAGATGCGGGAGCTTATAAAATGCAAGAATTGAGGTCTCGCAAAATTGAAAGTGGAGAAAAGGATTAGGCCATGCATTTGCGATTGAGTGGTTGTGAAGGAAGTGGTAGTAAATGCATAAACTGGAGGAGTTAAATGCTCTGGGGTCTGGAGTGCGTCCTGCTTAGATCTGCACTGGTGTTTGCTCAACTCTGTTATTTTACGTGTGACATATTGTAGGTCTACAAGAGCTTCACATTGTTGTTGTTGCTGTTGTTGTTGGGGTTCTTGGTTCGGTCGGTTTTGAAATATGCACCCATTTGTCAGACAGCTGCCGGTCCACATCCACATCTGTCGCTTGTGTCCACTCATCATAGCGCCGAGACAAAATGATATGACCGCCATCTTGGTTTTCTCGTGGGTCTAACACATTAGGCCTGTTGGCCTCTGCTGATTAATACACTGTCCGGGTTTGTTGTGTCAGATTCCCATTGGCTTTGTTTGGGTCGAGTGTTATTGATGATGAGGGACTCCGAAAAATCTGATCATATGTCAAATAATAGTAAGGTTTAATCAAGCCCGTCAGAATGTACAGTACGTCAGAACGCATGGTAATCAAGCGTTACGTTACGCAAATTATTTAATGGTGCATTAAATGTGTGTTTCCCAATCCGCCCGTTACTGGATTTTGTCACAAGTTGTGACCACAGTGCGGCCATTCTTGTTTTTTAACGTCAAGGCCATAGTGTCACTGATGAAATTTACAAGCCACTTCCTTCTGTTGTTGTTGTCGTTTTGATTGTCATCCTTCTTAATTAGACAAGACCACTTTCCATAAGAAGGTTAGGATATATCGGTATGGATTATCCGGTGGCTTTGTGTTGAGCTTTGTGTTGAGTTGAACAGTTGTGAGTTTGAGGTGAAGGTGGGAGTGCATCAGGGGTCGGTACTAAGTCCACTACTATTTGTAGCTGTGATGGAGGTGCTGGCTCAGAACGTAAAGGAGGGTTTACCGTGGGAGTTGTTGTATGCAGATGATCTGGTGTTGATTGCGGAAAGTATGGATGGACTGAAGGAAAAGATGAACAAGTGGAAGGAATGTATGGAGACAAAAGGTCTGAAGGTGAATATCGGAAAGACAAAGGTGATGGCAAGTGGTAAAGCATGTGGTGAGGTGGAAAGAACTGGGAAGTGGCCGTGTGCTGTGTGCAGGAAGGGTGTCGGAGTGAACTCCATTCAATGTACAATGTGTGCTGAGTGGGTTCATCAAAAATGTAGTGGTCTGAGAGGGTCATTAACCAGTGTGGCAGCTACATTCAAATGTAAGGTGTGCACAGAGGGTGCTGCAGATGGAGGAAATGTTGAGTTGGATCTTGGAGACGGCGTGAAGCTGGAAGGTGTGAAAACATTTTGCTACCTCGGAGACATGCTGAATGGAGAAGGTGGATCAGACTCGGCAACAGTTGCTCGAGTGAGATGTGCATGGAAGAAGTTTCGGGAACTGAGTGGCGTGCTGATGAGGAGGAGAGTGTCGCTGAAGCTGAAGGGAAAGGTGTATGCTGCATGTGTGAGAAGTGTTGTGATTTATGGGAGCGAGACATGGGTAATGAACGTAGAGCAGCAACGAAGGCTGGAAAGGGTGGAAATGCGAATGGTTCGATGGATGTCCGGAGTATCGTTGAGAGAGAGGAAGACAAATGATGAATTGCGAAAGATGATGGGAATATTGCCTGTGATTGATGCTGTGAAGAGGAACAGGTTGAGATGGTTTGGTCATGTATTGAGGAAGGATGAAAGTGACTGGTTGAGAAGAGTGATGGAAGTTAATGTAGAAGGAAGTCGAGGACGGGGAAGACCGAGAAAGACTTGGCTAAAGATGGTGGAAGAAGAAATGCGGGCAAGGGGGTTAAGAAGGAGAGATGCAGAAAATAGGGCAAAATGGAGAAGATTGTCATGGGGACCGCAAGGCTAACCCCCGCTCTAGCAGGGAAAATGGCCTTAAAATGCATGTTGTTGTTGTTGTTTGTGTTGAGCTCAATTTCTGTCTGGAATTTCAGACTGGAAAGATAATAGCTGCTTGCCGGTGTTGGGACTTTAGTTGTAAGCATTAACTGTACTCGGCATTTCCGATTAATTTGATTTCAAAGCCAGTTATTATACCTCCGCCACCAAAGGTGGATGGAGGGTGTTTTCACCCCTGTCTGTCTGTCTGCTTGTGAACAAAATATCTCAAAAGGTTATGGACGGATTCGGACGAATTTGGCAGAGATGTAGCGTATGTGACAAGGACGAAATGTTTAGATTTTGGTGAAGATCCGCATTCGGATCCGGCTACTAGAATTTTTAAAGTGATTCTTCACCATTGAGTGATACGGTCAACCAGACGGAGGTATGCTCTCAACTGAGTGCCATTCTAGTTCTTTAATGGATTACTTTGCACAATGTCTTGTGATCGTGGAATTGTTATTCCCAGTCTTAATGCCAACACTGCATTGGTTTAGAGTTCTTTTTAAAGTCTGTGTCTGGATTATGCTCCTCCGCCATCCCTTCCCTCACTTAAAATGGCACCACAGCCTACTCCCCCCATGAGAAGGCCAAATTCCTCATTTCTGTGATTGTTTCCAAATCTTGTATCCCCAACCCCTCACTCTCTGTAACCACCCAACCCAGTCACATCCAACTTCTTCTGGAATCTGTGCCTTCCGCCTCATTTCTAGCTTTGCACCCTCTGTCCTCTCCATGCTCTGCCGTTCCCCCACCCTAAGGTATCTGCAGGATACACATGGTCCACCAGCAACACCCTCGTAGTGAAACTCCTTAAATGCAAAACAATTGCTCACCTCAACTCATTTATTATTTATTTTTCCCACCTGTAGATACAACTTCCACAATCTCTTCAATCTCATTCTTCTCTCCAGGTCTTCAAGACAGCTGTTCACCGCCATCTCATGTCATCCCCCATCCAAAACCTTTCATCTTTTCTCCACCCATTAAACCACCCCCACCCCTTTCAAAACTTTGCTTACGTATCCATATTGTTCATCCCTTGCATTCTCCCCCAACACTCATCGTTACCCGCAGCCCTGGTTGTCCATCTCCGTTGACTTTCTCCCTCTGCCCTGCTGATGGCGGTTTCTCTTTCTCTTGGAATTTTCTTTTGCCCTTTGCTATGTTGTCCTGAACTGTTCTGTGTCCCAGCTCTTCCATGAGCCTCGACCTGTATAAAAAAGGGGAAAAAATAAATAAAAGCGGCCTGGCTTTTTATTGAATCATTCCAGTTGCTTTAAGTTATCTAGATATTTATATTTTTATTGGTGATCATTTTTATCCTAAAACCTGTACCAGTTATACATCATGACATTAACATTGTTTTTAATTAACACAAACAAGCCATTGGACTCGTCACCAAAGACACTTGCTGGATTAAACAAGTGAATCCTCTTGGATTGCGCTGAGGTTCGGGCATGGAATTTCTAGGAGGAAGTATAATTTGTATGCAATGAAAGTACATGTAATATGGGATCGAGTAAGATCGAGTAAGCTTCACCAGTGCGCGTGCGCGAATTTACGTCACGTCGGCAGCGAGAAGGCGTTCCCCAACACGAACCAATCAGGAACTGCCACGCCCACTTATATGATCTCAGAATTCCTGTGACAGGAATTAGCGTTACACTGGCTGGAAGTCATTCGCTAGAGGCGCTTCCTCAGCGCCAATCACCAGTGCGCGTGCGCGAATTTACGTCACGTCGGCAGCGAGAAGGCGTTCCCCAACACGAACCAATCAGGAACTGCCACGCCCACTTATATGATCTCAGAATTCCTGTGACAGGAATTAGCGTTACACTGGCTGGAAGTCAATCGCTAAAGGCGCTTCCTCAGCGCCAATAACACAACATTTGAAATATGGAGTCTGCAAAAGAATAATTGTATCTTTAATTCCCAATTGTCTTTCAGATCATGTTTCCATTTTTCTACTTTATAGTCAGGTTCACTATGTTAACAAATATAATTTCGTTCAAAATTTTGGGAGATTAGCAAACCTATACATTTTTGGAATCATCAGAGCATGGAGAATCCGAAAATCAATGTTGGCATTTGCACAGACACCTGCATGGCCGCCATTTTGGATTTTCAAAATGGCCGCCATAAAATACATATTTTACGCTATGTCGGCTTCTCGTCATCCTAGAAACTTAATCAAATATGCTAATCCTATGTTTTCTGGGTCAAGGAATCCAATAAAGGCCTCAAAATAGTGCTCAGGATTATAGAAAAGCAACAAACAAAGGTAATTGAAAACCATTGTCTTTATATTTGTGATATAACTGTATTACATAATACATGATATTGCAAGTCCTTTGAAGTTATAGGTATGGGTTTATAAAGCAAGAAAGCAGCCTTGTTAGTATCAGATTGAACTATAAGTCCTATACACAGGATCTACTAGGTCTATACCGTTCAGGAAAATGCTTTTACAGATCTTCATCACTGTCCTGAGTGTCATCTGGAAAGTCCTAAAAGTGAAGCAAGTGTTAGGATTAGAAGTCTAATGATCCCACCAATGGTTTTCTTGACCCAGAAAACATAGGATTAGCATATTTAAATAAGATTCTAGGTTGACTAGAAGCCGAGAAAGCGCAAATTATGTATTTATGGCGGCCATTTTGAAAATCCAAAATGGCGGCTATGCAGGTGTCTACGCAAATGCCAACATTAATTTTTGGATTTCTCATACTCTGAATATTCCAAAAATGTATAGTTTTGCTAATCTCCAAAAATTTTGAACGAAAAAACATAGTGAACCTGACTATTACCTGTACCTAGTTTGAATGTGAAATGGATAGGCCACAGGAACAGCAACCATTCTTGTTTTTTTATTGAGGAATCAATTCTCATATTAAAGAATTTTTACAGATTAATTTTTTGGTCGGTTGGAATTTTTTCGGCCTACTTTTGCATGTGCCAGGCATTTTGCATTTATTATTGTTTCGCTGTATCAACCTTTTTGACAGGAATTGAGCCAGTTGAGGTGGTGGATGGTGGTGGGAATAACTGCTTGGTGCAATATGTACCAAAGCATCCTGGACTTCATGCTCTGCACCTGGCATGTGGTGGTGTGGAGCTCCCCTGCAGGTGAGTCGGTTTTTGTACTCGGAAATATCAGCTCATGGAAGAGATTAAACAACACGGTGCACAGACTGAGGGTCAAAGGGGAACAGGGAGACAAAGTCATTGCACATGAGTGGATGAGTGGCAGAAAAAAAGGAGTGGGACTAGGGGAGAGGGGGGTCAGAAATTGTGGAATAAAGGAGGGATGAAATGGTGATAGGCAGTACTCGTGAAAGACTAGAGGGAGCAGCCCGAGTCATCAGCTTCAGGAAGTTGGTTCCACATGCAATAGATGGACGAAGGAATGGAGGTAAGTATTCAGCTTAGAATTGTCTTGGGTAATCAGTTGTGGGATTGTGGAAGAATGCGTGCAATCACAACATGACGGGGGAGAAGAGAGTGAGGAAATGACAAGAGGAGTGAGGTCAGAAGTGAGGGACTCGGTGAGGGACCCAAGACATGCCAAGACCATGGAGAGTTTTGGGCTCCTTGTCCTCTGGTAAAGCAACATGGGAAGCATTGGCGACCCATACTCCATGATACTTGGAATGAAAGCCGTAGTTACTTTAACGAGTTCTGAGCGGTTGAGAATGGACTCTGTCTTTGCTCTTTGAGCTCTTTGAAAAATATTGAGGCATTGACGAGCAAGAATAATAAGGTCAATCCTAAACATTGCTTTGCACTGTATCCACTTTGGACGCACGAGGTGGACGAAGACACCAACTTTGAGGCAGATCTCGAGAAATAACGTCATCAAAAGCAACTCGTTTCTACTCAAAGCAAATATGAGAGCTACTGTAGGAGTGGCCTCTGAATACCATTAGCATACAACTTGGGAAGAAATGCTGCATGCCATATACAATATTTAAAGCTTAATGAATGTCCATGATATCTTGCTTAAGAATTAGTGCGTCCATCCATTGTTGGTATAAGAGAAGCGACATGTCCATCGTAGAATAGCTGTGGTGGAAGCCAAACTAATGATCAGAGATGAAAGAGTTGGAGAAGAGCAAATCCCTGAGAGATTCCGTCACCTTATTTATTTATGACAGGGAAAAGGCTGACTGGTCTGTTGTCGTGGGATCTGCAGACCTGAAACCCTTCTTGTGAATAAGGGTGATATTTGCAACTTTCCGAGATGAAAGCAGAAGACCATCTGAGAATGACCTGAACAGTGACGAAAGAGGAAATGATAGGGCTGAAGCACAGTTCTTGATGATTACAGTGCCAATGCCTATCTGGACCAGTTTTCTGCATTGCAGTGAGTCTGTGATTTGGTCGATATTCAAATATTACAATGAGTCTGTGATTTGGTCGATATTCAAATATTACAATGAGTCTGTGATTTGGTCGATATTCAAATCTCGGGTCCTTGTACAATCTAGAAAATATAATTGTGCTATGTAGTTATGTTATATAGCAGCAGGATATCTCAAAAAAACGATACGAATGAATGAATGAATGATCGTTTTAAGGCCATTTTCCCCGCTATAGTGGGGGTTAGCCTTGTGGGCCCCATGACCTCATGGTTCCCTGTTTGAAGCAATGTTTTTATGGCCGGATGCCTTTCCTGACACCAACCCTTAGTCGCCTCTTACGATGTGCAGGCATACGGTGTACCTATTCTAAACCGGGGTACACACCGTGATCATTCATCCCAGCAAGCTGGTACTCAATTTGCCGACCTCGGAAGGATGACAGGCTGAGTCAACCCCCCTGGTGTTAATTCAGCGATCGACCGGGATTCGAACCCAGGATCCCAAGCCAGCACCCTAACCGTTAAGCCAACACCAGGCTATGTAGCAGGATATCTCACAAAGTTATGGATTGATCTGGACGAAACTTGGTGTGCAGCTTGGGTGTTTGACAAGGACGAATTGATTCGATTTTGGTGAAAATCCGAATCCGAGAATTATTTTTTAAATGTCAGTGATTCTTCACTATTGAGAGATGTGGCAAAAACACAATACATGGCAGGATATCTCAAAAAGTTGTGGATGGATTCGGACGAAACTTGGTGGATGAGCTGAGTAGATAACAAGAACAAGCTGATTAGATTTTGGTTAAGATCCGGATGCAGGTCTGGCCTATCAGTGGGATACAAAATGTAAACCTTTCTGCCTGTTTTTTTAATTTATATGATTAAGAACTTATAAAGGAAGAAATATTTTATTCAGTGAAGATTCAGTTTGGAGATATTGAAAAGTTGAAGGGATATGAAATAGAGTAACTATCTGCGCATGGGAGATGTTTGATTTTGTCTGTTGTTGTTGTTGTTGTTTCTGTTTGGAGGGATGCAGAGTTTTTGGTTTGTATTTTTTTGGAGAGAGAATGGGGGGGAAATTAACCTGAGAGAACTGAAGTAACAATACATGGGATAAAAGGAGTGAAAACGGAACACGTGCGATCAACAACGTAGTCAGAAGCAACAACCCAACGAGCCCAGCCCTTCATGAGTAGGCCGGATTTTACCGGGGACATGAACTAGAAAATTCAACACACCAAGATACGTTTTGGCACAGAAATTTGGACGAAAGCACAACCAGCATCACAGGAATAAACATAATACAGCAAAACGCAACGTATCTGGTCTGGGGAACTTGATTTTGATGAACTGGAAGGAGAAACTGCTGATCCGACGTCCACGTGCAGCAAACACTGATATGTTGTTATATATTCCAGAGCAATAGAGTGTAAATGCTGCCCACCGTGCGACAATCATTTTCACACTTTTATTCACCGGAAGAGGCAGGAAACAACGAGGTTTCAGGAAGGAAGATTGTTGTGAAATACACACGAAAACTAGAACCTTTCCGAGGTCACATTAAGCACATCAGATGGCATTGCTCCCTCTGAGACTGAGTAACTCTGACCTCATGTAATGCTCTGGACTACACAGTATTATGTCATTGTGCTTTCGTCGTTGTATGAATTGAGTGCTGAGAGGCAATTGTGCGTAAAACCCAGGAACGGGACTTCATCAGTGACTGAAAGTATTTTTCTTGTTTCGTGTGCTCCCCCCCCTCCCCCCTAGCCCATTGAATGTGGATGTGTTGCCGAGTCATGAAGCCATTAAGGTGCACGTCAGTGGAGCAGGTGTGAGTGCATCTGGAGTATTAGCCAGCCTCCCGACAGCCTTCTACGTGGACACTCGTGAGGCTGAAGACGGACCGCTGATTGTAAACATCACGGTGTGTGTGCGTTTTTTTTTTTTGGTCTTTCCACTTATGTAAGCTATCATCTTAATGTTCCACACAGTTACATCATTTGGCACCAAAAGACTTCAATTAGAAGAGGGTGTAATGGTCAACAAGCTAGCAACTCATGGGTGTTTCATTATGTTGCTCCATGACCCTCTCCCACATTCCCCTGCTCCATCAGTTCCATTCCTCCCACTTTCCTTGCAGGATGCACCTTCCACATTAGAAGACTCCATTCCAATATGGATATTTTTGTCTGCCAGTTTCTGTTGCTGCTGTTGTTGGAAATAAATGTTCCTTTCAGGGAGTGTTCCAAACTCCTCCTTGTCTTTCCCTGGTGATCAATTAATCTGCTATAATAGGCCTGACCCTGGTCCTGGTTGTGATGTCACTTTTTATGTCACGAGCAATTATAGTAAGATTAACTCCAACCCCCACATCCGCACATCCCCTCACCCCTCATCATTTCCTGAAATACCTCTCGTTTTGCATTCTTCTCCGCAACCATCAAATGTTCACAGACATGATGTATCGATGACTCCTGATATAACCAACTAATATCCAAAAATTAAAGTCGGAAATCTTTAAATTTCCAAACATCAAAGCATAATCTGCGAAATCACGGTCAGAGATATTGACATTCCCAAATGATGCACCGCAGCTTGATCTCTCCGACATCCGCCCGATAATCTAATCCATACAAGCACTGGAAAGTATGGGGGCCAATACACTCTCCTGACAAACTCCAGTAACAACTGGAAATAAGTCGGAGATGGAACCACCACACCTCACAGCACTCTCAGTACCAGAGTATAGTTCAGACATCAGATCGATCAGTTTTGGTGGCACCCCACTAAGACCGAGGATCCTCCAGATGGAATTCTGATACACTGAATTTAACGCTTTGCGGAGATCAATATAGGCTGTGAACAGCCCCTGCTGAAACTCTCACATTGCATTCGGTGAGGACCTGAAGAGCAAGGATACGGTCAATCGTTGACCTCTTTGGTGTTGAATCAGGCTGCTCTGGGCACTGGTGCTCAATGAGATGATGGAAACCCCTATCAAGAATGGTCTGAGCAAAGACCTTGCCTGGCACTGAGAGTAGCGTCACCCCTCGGTAGTTGCTGCAGTCCGGGTGATCACCCTTCCCTTTCTAGAGAGGGACAACAAGGCTTCTCCTCCAGTCAGTTGAGATGATGTCTGTGCTCCAAAGAGAGCACACAAGTGCATGCAACAACCTGAGTGCAGAATGTCTACCAGCCTTGAGGAGTTCAGCACGGATGCCACAAATCCCAGGAGCTTCGCCCCCCTTTCAACTGGTTCACAGCAGCCTGTTTTCTCACAAACTAAGGCGGTCGGTTCACAGTTGAATGGAGGGTCGGCATTATGGATAGTAACACCCCTGACATCCAACTCAACAGCTGGTGGGTCAGCTTCGAAAAGCCGTTCAAAGTAACCGGCCCAGCGGCATTCATTCATCTAACTGCTTGTTGTGGTTCCGCCAGCTATTTTTTCACATCTCTGATATCGGTATCTTAACCATGTTTCACTTTGTCATTCTGCTTTTCCATGAGTATAGATCTTGTATCATATGTTGGGAGAAAATGTGCAACAAGGTTCACAGACACGTTCAATAATATACGACCATAATTTCCCATGTCTTCCACAGGACATGAATGGACATCGGTGTGAAACCAAAATGCATACAAATGAGGATGGCACATACACTGTATCTTACACCCCGGAAATTGCGGGGCAATATACCATCAGCATCTCTTATGCAGGAAACAATGTGCCTAATTCACCGTACCACATACAAGCTTTTCCTTGTGGAGATGCGAGCAAGTGCTTCCTCATTGGTAAGTTCTACATCCTGTGATGGATAACTCTTGTAAGTCTACATTGCTATCATTCTCATGCCAAGTCTGCACTGACGTTGCTCTGACTCGATCCATCAGGGCCCAAACTAGCCAAGGGTACATTGACGAAAAAAACTAAACGATTCGTTCCTTCCTTGAAAGCTTACTCTGCCGAATGTATATCTTGTTTGCGTCATTTCGATTTTACGTTTCAGCAAAAACATTCACCTTGAGATGTTAAATAAGTGACAATAACATATGTCGTGGTAACGTACAGCATGGTGTGTGTACCTTAGGCCCAGGCCTAGGCCCCGTGCTACATGTTGGGGAGCAGACTCTGCTGTCTGTGGATTCAAAGACCGCAGGCCAAGGCAAGGTAACGTGTCATGTCGACACTCCTGGAGGCGGCATACTGGACACAGATGTATCGGAGAAGCCAGACAGTATCTCTGATGTATTCTTCGAAGTACATGAGCCAGGACCATACATCTTATCCATTTTCTTTGGTGGACAACACATCCCCAACAGCCCCTTCTGTGTGTCGGTGGGTGCTAACACCATTGTCTATGTAGTTGCTGGCCTTCGGCCTTTTACTTCAATCATGCCAGGTGGTGCTCCATCTCCCTGAGGATGCTTGTGAAACCACTGGTTCTGTCTCCAGCAGCCACCTGTACTTGCTTTTCCCGAATGTTGCATGTACCACTGAGAGCAATAGCTCGGCTCAGGTTATTCACGCTTTCACTGTTGATTCGGCTGTCATCCTCGTCTGGTTCTGGCTCTATATTAGAAACCATAAATAGGTTCCAATTATTTATTAAACACAGTGGTGGGAGGAGGGAAAGGGGGGAGGGCACAAGGGAATTTGAGAAAACTTGAAAAAGTTCAAGTTCAAGTAAACTTTAAAAAAGGAAGAGAAAGGGGTAAGGTAATAAAGATAGGTGGTAGTGGAGTGTAGGAGTACAGAGAGAGATAAAAAGTAAGTTTGGGGAGAGAAGAGGAAGGGCATGTATGAGGGGTACAGAAAGGAATTGGGAGGGAAAATCAAAACTTCTGCCATGTTTGCGTATTGCTTGAATAAATGTCCCTTTATGGAACCCTGTGTATTATACACCCACAAGCCATTTTCAGGTCATCGCATCTTCGATTAAAATGGGTCGTGATGTCTAGATGTCTGCCCGTCCGGTCATTCACCCATCTATCCAGTTCGTCTGTCCGCACATCCTTCCGTTAATCGTTTGCATTTTTTACCACTCCTGCCTTGTCACCTGGTGGATTGTTCTGAAACTTGACACATGAATACAAGACAGTAGCTCACACAATCACTCAGGCTTCGACTTTTAGATTTTGGATTATGGAGCTGCCGGGGGTTTAGGGGGTGGGTGGGGAACAGGGGGGTTAACCCCCAAACTTAGGATCCCTACTCCTCCCTTATTTACCAACTGATTGTTCTGAAACCCATACCGCCCCTCTACTCTGTGGCCTGCACAATTGTTCAGGCTTCGATATTTTTGATTTTGGATCACGGGGGCTCCAGGGGGTGGGCTCCGGGTGGGTGGGGGACTCCCCCAAACTTCAGATCCCTCCCTATTCGTCCCTTATTTACCAACCGATTGCTTTGCAACCCGATACAGCCCTTCTACTCGATGGATCAGGGGGCCTCCCAGGGCATCGGGGGCTTCCAAGGGAGAGCAGGGGGTCTCCAAATCAGCAGAGATCTGAGCTATAACCTTAAGAGATGACCATCAGCCCACTCGGGGCTATTTATTGTGTAACATAATGGCTTGATAGACAATGCTGAAGATAGACCTGTGCAGGACCTTCTAGTTGCCTTCAGAGGTACCTTTTTTGTCCACACTACACCTTCCCCACCCCCTTGGTACTTTCAAAGCACACATCCAAAATCAACCTGGTAGTTCTTTACAGGTCAAAGTGTATTGTATGCAAGCTGGATCAAATACCGAGTTCACCAACATCTTTACATGACCATATTTGCTTGGCAGGCGGTGGAGACCAAACCTATTATCGAAGAGCCTGAAGATGTTCTACCTCTCTGTCAGAAAGCAACTGCTCCAACTTCTTTCCTCACAAGAAAATTGGTACTCTGTGTACTTCCTTTTCTGTTACACCACACATTCAGTGATGTGTATGTCAAATGTCATTGTATTTTCAGAACAGTAGCTCTGTGGACCATAAAATGTATTAACCTTGTGTATGATTCACTCACATTCAAAGCAACAACATCAAACCAACATCCATCATTAGGAATTGTTTGTACGTCTTTGTTTGTCCCACAGAACACAGAAAGACCTAATGGCGAAACTAAGTTACTGAGGCCTTTCCACTCTACTTTGCCCTTGTTCTTCAGGAAGGGCCATGTCACTGGTGAGTCCTCATTCGCATGAAGCATTAGGCCCAGAGTCACGTGGCATTTTGATTCCAATCTCGTTCGGGCCAAACATATCGTCGAACCTGTCATGTATCACAATCACTATGCTCTACCTTGACGTTTTTCATTCAGTGTGAAACACAAACAAACTGATTGTTAAAATCACCATCAAATATCGAAAGCACAGACATTACGGATCTACCAACCAGACAGTACGTATAGGCCTCAGGCTTCATGCCTTCATGCCTCACCTTCAGGCCGCTTTGGACAAATTGGCCCAGGTTTCTTAATACAGTAGTGTTGTTTTCGTAATAATAATAATAGCGTTATTACTAATAATATAGTAAATATAATCATCACACTACAATCCCTTTGTTGTTATTGTAAAGTTTCTAGATTGAAGCGGTGTGTGGTTCATGAATCAATAATAAGCGATGTACGGTATAAATAACGCGGAAGTAAGGGATTAGCCTCGTTTTTTTTTAGTAATATCATTTTCATATTAATGATAATGTAACGTTAATATTATAGTAAATCTATTCGTAACACTAATCCCCTCGTAGTGACTGCAAAGTTACCTGAGGTTAAAATATATCATCTTCTATATATTAAAATTTACCTTTTGTATCCCACTGATTGGCCAGGTGTGGATCTAGACCTCAACCAAAATCGAATCGGCTTGTTCTTGTCACCTAATGAACTCTTCCACCTAGTTAACCTGCACTCGCGAAGCGAAAATCAGGGTTAGGCATTCGGTTGCGTACGTGTGGCGTGCGTACGTAGGTGTCTCCATTTTTAAAATTCATTTTCTCGGCAACCGTTGGTCCGATTGACACAAAATTTTACCATAGGAGCAACTCACGTGTGGAATTTTTTTATTTATAATTAAGAGGTCATAGGTCACGTGGTATGGGCGCCATCTTGGAAAAACGTTGCACCTCTATCTCCCAAACCGCTCAATAGAAAAAGTTGAAAAGAGGCTCATTTTCAAGTACTCCCCATGGGGAATATGATATGATGATGACTTCATCAGTGCCTTCATTATGATGTCATAATTCAACAGGTACAACGCTTGATCTGATCGGTATGAAAAAAAAAATTCCTCTGCAACTGTTAGTCCGATGGACACAAAATTTTCACCATAGGAGAGCCTCCTCCTGTAGAATATTTTAATGATAATTATGACGTCATAGGTCACGTGGTACAGGCGCCATCTTTGAAAAACTGAACAACGTTGCACCTCTATATCTCCAAAACTGCTCCATGGGAATTTTTTTTAATGTGGCTCATTGTAAAGAACTCCCACACGGGGAATAGGTGTTGTTAACGATGATGTCATTGGTGTCGTAATTATGACGTCATAATTTGACAGGGACATCGCTTAGTCTGATCAGTTTGAAATTTATTGAGTGTGATCTATACAACAATTATATTAGAGAAAATAAATTTATGATATAATCGCTCACGTGGTCTGGCAGCCATATTGGATCACAGGAAAAAAAACCGTTCAAAAACAGAAGAGTTGGCTTGCACCAAGTTGACTGCACAGGGTAAGTATTCCAAGAATACCAGCTAGTTTTGTCTTAACTCGTCGACAAGTTTTTGAAATATCATGCTATATATCGTTTTTGGCCCCATCTCTCAATGATGAAAAATCACTGAGAAATTTAAAAAAATATTGGATCCAAATTTGGATCTTCACCAAAATCGAATCGATTTGTCCATGTCACACTCCCAACCTGCCCACCAACTTTTGTCTGAATCCATCCATAACGTTTTGAGATATCGTGTTATACAGTAAAACCCTGACATTCGCGGGGGATATGTTCTTGAAAACTTCGGCGAATCTTGAATACGCGAATGTCATTGCATTGTTTTAATGGGGGAAAGGGGGTTAGGTCACAGGGGTTGCAGAGCTACGCTGAATTCCTTCCAACTCTCTTACAGTGAGCTACGTCAAAGGTAAGCTATTGACGGATATAAAATGAAGAGTTTCATCCTTGTCTGGTGGTGCACAAAGCAAATTTAATACAAATACATTACATTAAGTTCCCGGGTTACAAACTCGGAGGTATTGTAATAAACCTGGAGACACAATGCACCGTGTATCTATCTCTATTAGCACGACTGAAGCCAATTTGAAGTGCTCCGGTGGCCATCTTAGCATGCCGATATTTCTGACCAGGCAGATTGAAGTTTCATTCCTGAAATCTTTGCTTTCGTCATCTCTCATCATTAAGCTTGCCATCTCTGCAACAATGTGACCACTAATTACATCCTAAGCCAGCTTTTGAAACGGTAGCCTTTTGGTCTAGTCTCTAGTGCAACACCTGGTTTCTAAATATTTTCGATGGTGATCTGAGGTCCCATCATGAGTAGCTCGTACATGTATCGCATGCAGGCGAAAAATATAAAACGTCAACCTGTACTTTTGTATCGTTTACGACGGATCTAGTAGACGATGGATAGATTGATAGGCTACATGGTATTCAAACCTAGGCGTGAAACCTCTTGAGCCTTGTCCCTGTGCACAGTTTGGAACACTGAATGAGCGAACCCATTTATACATTTAATTTACACTTCAACAGTTGACAATATTGCCCTATTAACACCCTCTCTAGTCTATAAAAACTTTGGCAATCCCACGAGTCTCCATGAACGAGTCTCTTGAAAGGAAACGGTATGTCAGGTAAAATGTCCAATTAGATCCAATTAAAATGCTTCAATATTAAAGCCCTCACTATTTTCTTGTTGACTCTGATTATGATGGACCATTGTCTAATCAGTGGTAACACCTCCACCGGTATATCTAAAATAGTGGTGTGAAATGGACAATTAAGCAGTTGCATTCAGCAACGACAAGGATCTACATGTGACTACATATTGTCCTTTGCCCATGGAATTTGAAACAATTACCGATATTTGATTCTGAAAATTTTCTTTCAAATAGATTCTTTAAAAGAACGTAGTCTGAAAAACTGTTAACAAGCTAGTGTGGCATTGTGAAACCATGCTATAATGGCAGGACTACTCGTGTAAACACTCACTTGTAATCATGTTGTTTTTCAGTCTTCTGGTGGATGTGATTGTCCCACCTTTGCCTGATCCCAAGTCCAAACATCTTGATGCTGGTTGAATCCACACTCAGTCTCTCACAGTTACCAAGCAAATAACTCAAGAAGAACCACCTTTAGAGGCCATTTTTCCCTGCAGAGCAGGGGTTGACCTTTTTCGAGCACCTTGGTCCCCTTTTTGAAGCAATGTTTTATGGCCGGATGCCCTTCCTGCCGCCAACCCTGTTGGTCGCCTCTTACGACACACAGGGAATTACCAGTGAACTGGTACTCAATTTGCCGACCTCGGAAGGATGACAGGTTGAGTCAACCCCCTCTGGTGTTAATTCAGCGATCGACCGGGATTCGAACCCAGGATCCCAAGCAAATAACTCAAGAGAGTCGACAATTTTCCATGAACACAATCTTTGAGAGCAATCGGTTTCTACTCTTGCTGTAGTTTGCTTACAAAAGGATCGGCATGCCAAATATGGCTGCTAGAGCACTTCTGTAGGCTTCACTTCACAATCCTCATTGGTCCTCAAAGTTTATTATAAAACCTCCGTGGTTACAAAGGGATTTCACTCCAAACAAACGTTTATACAGCAAGTAATTCGATCGGCCGTTCGCATGAGTGGGGTCTACTCATCTGGTGATTTAACAGGCTTAGCGGGAGGCCAACCATTACCAATTGTTACCCGTGCTCAGGTAACACACTACTTTGGTATGGCCAGGAAGGATGTACAACAGGTTTTATTTTTTAAGGTCAGCAGTGTACGAGCGATCACATTTTCCTTTGTCCTCATAACTGCTTCAAAAGCAATTGGTTAATTTATATGAATCAGGTGTGCTTTAGAAAGATTATGTTCGTTCTCTTTGTGAGTTTCAAAGCAAAATAAATTT
This sequence comes from Myxine glutinosa, assembly GCF_964187855.1. Taxonomy (NCBI): domain Eukaryota; kingdom Metazoa; phylum Chordata; class Myxini; order Myxiniformes; family Myxinidae; genus Myxine; species Myxine glutinosa. Next base: position 109,400,200 of record NC_136271.1, on the reverse strand, counting down.
CATAACACCCGATTTCTGAGCTGTTTGCCATATGAACATGTTTTCCAAATTACTGAGCTTAATTTCCTTCTACCCATCACACAACGATTGCGAGCTGTTTATAAAGAATCATGTTTACGCATATTTCCTTAAAACATCTCTAATTCAACATTTATTTTTTAAATTTGTTTATTGAATTTCGCCCTAAACAAGGGTGGAAGCTACTCAAGGTTTTTGGGTTGTATACAGTCCAACTGTAATCGGTAATCAGCACTCACACTGAAATCCAATTGGCCGACGGCGATTACCGAAAAATTGCCCCGATACCGATATCGGCCTAGCACTAGTGGGTAGTAGTCGCCATTGTTGGGGGTCCAAGGGTGGGTGTCGATGGTTTACGCCCATAAAACCTGTGAGTAGCTCGAGCATGGGTGCCGTGAAAGTGGGAACGATACACATTAAAAAACCCATGAGTATCTGGGTTACGCAAATTGCGAAACAGTACAGTATATCGTTTTTAGCACTATCACTCAATGGTGAAGAATCACTTTAAAAATGTATTGGATCTGGATTCGGTTCCGGATCTTCCCCAAAATGGAATCAATTATTTCTTGTCACAGCCAACCTGTCGACCAAGTTTCGTCCGAATCCGTCCACAACTTTTGAGATATCCTGCTCACAGACAGAGAAACAAACAGACAAGAAGGAGTCAGGCAGTCGCCTGACATACATGCCAAAAATCGAATCAATAATTGATTGATTAATTGATTAATTATGTAATTAAAACAAGTAAATAATAATCGCAAAATAAATAATTTCTTAATCAATTGGCTGACAGCATTCCTCAATGGTGATAGCATTCCACCACTATTTCAACCAAATCTATAACCTTTTGAAAATGAATTATTTAAGTAATTATTTGAAAAACTAAATAATTAAGCAATTAATTGATTAATCAATAATTCAAAAATATGCTATAGAGCCAAATCATTTTGTCACTGTCGTGTCCAAATATTAGCTTTCTAACTCAAAAAGTGCCTGAAATATTGTCCAGATGAGAATGAAAATAAATAATTGATTGATAAAGTGCGCAATTAAAATAAATAAATATTAATTGTAAAATAATAATTTTTTTAATCAATTGGGTCATAGCATACCTAAACCACTGCTGTTTCATCCAAATATGTAACTTTTTGAAAATGAAAGTAATTAATTGAAAAATGAAATAATTAATTGATTAATCAATAGATCAAAAATACCCTTTACAGCCAAATTACTTGGTTGCTGTTGTGTCTAAATATCAGCTTCCTAGCTAAAAAGGTGCCTGAGATATTGCCCAGATGAGAAAGGAAATAAATAAGTGATTAATAAATCGATAATAATGAATGAATTAATTAATTGACATACATATACCTTGCCTTGAATACATACATATACATATACCTTGACATACATATACATATACCATAACCCAATGAATCACCAAATTTCGCCCTATATATATATCTGAAGTCAAATAACATTGACAGTCTCACATTTGTCCTTCGGAATCCTCTGGTAAAGTTTGCCGAGATGCCGTAAAGCTGAAACCGTTCGCAAGTTATCGCACTCACAGACAAACAGGTAAATATACAAAAAAATGAGACAAAGCGACATGGGATGTACAATTATAAGTTGTTTTTACACAAGTTGTCGGTATAAAATGTTGTAGCCATGACAATATAATAATTACAATGCTTGATGTAAAGCACAGAAATATAAATATATGCACTCACATCCATGTCTTCGCCATGCCATATATCTCCACTTGCTATTATCACCTTCATTTTTTTTTTTAACAGATTGGAAAGTTTGTGTTTGAATAACTCAAGTATTAATTTTTCTTGAAATCTCATCAGCTGGCATATTTATCACAACAGCAAGGTTTGGAATATTACATATTATCACACAATCATGGTGCATTGAATTTGCGTATGAATTGTGGTGTGTTGTCATGGGAACACTGAATTGCAGTGTGCTGTGTTTTTCGCTAATTATGGCATGTCGTCGTGGTTACCCTGTCCACACTTTACAGGAGAAGTGCTGATGCCTTCAGGAAGCAAAGCCATCCCCGAAATCACGGACAATCACAACGGCACCGTCACCATTCATTTCTCCCCGACCGAGACGGGTTTGCACAAGATGTCTGTTCACCTAAATGGCCAGCACATATCAGGTGCCCACTGTACCAACTTGCTGTGCCAGTATTCAAACCAAATCTCACCGTTACTTTGCTGCCATGCAGCATGATGTAAAATATTGTGGTGAAAATGATGCTAATTTTGGAGATACAGGTGATTTTAGCGAATAGTGGTGACATTAATGGAACTGACTATCAGGGTCTGATCCTGTTGGTGTTGATTTGGTTTTGATGAGTGTGATGCTCATGGTACCAACTATGGTGGTGATGTTGTTGGTATTGCTTATCATGGTGGCATTTATGAGAATAATAATCAAGGTGACCTTGATGATGCTGCTAATAATGGTTATGGTACTTATTTGTACTGATTAGGGTAATATCACGTGACATTCATGGTGATCCGTGTGCTGATGTTTTTCTCGTTTGTTTCCCTTCTTTTCCTTTTCATGTTGGCCTGTGCTGACTGATCAGGCAGTCCATTGCAATTTTTTGTGAACGAAGTTGACAGTGGACATGTGTGTGCCTATGGTCCTGGCCTGAGCCACGGACAGGTGAATGAAGCGGCATGTTTCACAATTGACACCAAACATGCCGGCGAAGGTGAGTATTTTCAGCCTTCTGAACTATACGATGAGAATTGCATTGCATGTTGATACTCGTTTAAAAGAGAAACGAAGAACATAAAAGGAAATACATAGAAAAAGACACGATAGACTGGTTAGTGGTAAAAAAAAATAATTGAAAGCACGAGGAGGAAGATTGGCACGGATCATGAATAGCATTGCCAAAGATGCATGTTTAAAATGCAAATCGACATCCTGCTCAAGAGAGAAAGCCTCAAGACTCCAGAATAAATTAGGATATATAAATAACTCTCAAGGGCTTGCTGTGGACTGTTTTTTTTGGAGAAACCTATGGGGATGAAACAACTTGAGCCCTTATTGATGGTGAATTCTCCGTTGCACATTCTGTGAAGAGCTGGGATTGGTTGGTGGTGCTGTGCAGGGCAGCATGTATAATACGTTACATCAAAGATAATTCTTACATTATTAAGGAATAAACAAGTAATTATTAATTAATTTATTTATTTTTTGTATCCCAGATCGAGGCTCGTGAAAGAGCGAACATTAATCACACAAAAAGTCAAACCGACACATAAAACATATAATAAGGGGAGCGGTAGACAAGATGGGGAGAGGGGGAAGGACACAAACACAACATTTGAGAGCAGGGACATCGAGAGATCTGTGGGAGGGAGAGGGCTTGGGGGGAGGTGGGAGAGGTATAAAACACATGGATACTGCAAGGACTTCCAGGAAAGAAGTTGGAATTTCAAAAAAGTGGATCTGGGGTGAATTAGCGGGGGTAGAAAAGATCAAGGTTTTGGATGGGGGAAGATAAGAGATGGTGGTGAACAGTTGTTTTAAAGACCTGGAGGGAGGAGTGGGATTGAAGGGAGTGAGGGAGTTTGTTCCAGAGGCGGGAGTAAAGAGGAATGAAAGAGTGAAGGTGAGCAGAGAATCTTGATTTTGGCAGTTTAACCCAAGAGGGTTGCTGGCAGATCTTGTGCGACCTGTAGGAATATTTGAGGGACAGAGCACAGAGAGAGCTGGGGGAGCAAGGCCGGAGAAGAGTCGGTAGAAGACAGAAAGACCACCGACCTGTCTGTGGTGAGGATATTTCAAGTATCAGGATATTTGATGCCTGATTATATGAGCTGAGATGCTGAGGCACGATTCTTGTGAAGGAAATTGTTAAATACTTTGGCCTTGGTAGAGCTTTAAGACCTGATCCATTTGGGAGAGCTCGGTCTTTGTGAAGTCATTGGTTGATGAAAAAGTTCCACAAGGTGGAGATAATCAGCCCTTTCCAGCAAAGCGAAACAATCATTAATAGGAAATGAGGGCCCCATGATCTTGCCTTGAAGGATCTATTTAATATGACTAGTGACCCGTTGTTTCGTTGGACCAAATGTTAATTGGTCTTCACTCTCTTGTAGCATACCTGCCTGATGTACTACTTGAGCATTAGCTTACCTTTTACAAAACACAGATGTGCTCGGGCCATGGCAGGGATTATATGTTTATTTTTGCCAAATTTTTATTTATTAATTATTTTATTTATTTATTATTGTATATTATTATTATTATTGCATGTTATATTATTGTGTATTACAGCCTGGTGTTGGCTTAGCGGTTAGGGTGCCGGCTTGGGATCCTAGGATCCTGAGTTTGAATCCCGGTCGATCGCTGAATTAACGCCAGGGGGGTTGACTCGGCCTGTCATCCTTCCGAGGTCGGCAAATTGAGTACCAGCTTGCTGGGATGAATGATCCTGGTGTGTACCCAGATTTAGAATAGGTACACCGTATCCCTGCGCATCGTAAGAGGCGACTAAGGGTTGGCGTCAGGAAGGGAATCCGGCCATAAAAACATTGCCTCAAACAGGGAACCATGATTGTCATGGGGCCCGCAAGGCTAACCCCCACTATAGTGGGGAAAAATGGCCTTAAAACGATCATTCATTCATTCATTTCATATTATTGTGTATTATAATTTATATAATAATTATTTATTATTGCCAATTATACTCATATTATTATTGTTAATATTATCAATATTAATTAATATATACATTTTTACAATGTTATCATTGTTTTTGTTATATATCTTGTAATTAAAATGGCATGCCATGGAAGGACCTATTAAACTGCTCTATACACCTTAACATGGTATGCATTTTGAAACATGGGAATTCTTCTGGATGTTTTGTAGTTAATTAGCTTAATTCACTTAGGAGATCATAACGATCATTTTGGTGCATCATATTTCACATCAGAAAGCTCCAGTAGAACTCCACAAAAAACATTTACCCCCCCCCCCCCCCCCCACACACACACACACACACACACACACACACACACACACACACACACACACACACACACTTCATCCATTTATAGTCGATGAGTGTGCCATTGTGAGCATTATTTCACTGTTCATTACAAGAACCTGACCAAGCAAAGTATTGTATGTACTTGTAGTGCATTGTAAACTTTACACCTTTTTGCATATTGCCTTGACCCCAGGCGGGCTGTCCTTAGCCATTGAAGGTCCCTCAAAAGCAGAAATCACCTGCAATGATAACAACGATGGGACTTGCTTGGTATCATACATGCCAATAGCACCTGGAGACTACACAATCCTTGTCAATTTTGACGGAAAACACATCCTGGGAAGTCCTTTCACAGCAAGAGTCACTGGTGAGCATTGCACCAATGCCACCGTGGTAACACCCATAAGCAATTTGGACCGCTAGACACAACACAACATTGACGCGTAAATGGATTGTTGGCTTTCGTGGTTTCAACATCAACGTTCGATTCACACAAACCTGAAAAACAATATGACACCTTTGTTTTTTCTCGGGATTGTGATAGCATTCTGCATACTGAAAATAAATCAATTAAGTGAAGAACTATAGAGTTCATCCAACACCTGACCCCGTCTTGTGGAAAAAGACATGAGAAGGCTTTTTCAACTCTTGCTTTGCATTTTCGAGCATGATCTATATGTTAGCTTTGTTTGTGAACTTTAAATAACAGGCGTGATGGCAACCATATGAAGATGATGGATCAAACAGAGCAGTCCAGAGCTGAACCTTCTGCCAACTCTTCTCGAAGAAACTGATGGGTTGGAACAATCTTTAAGAAAAATATGCACTGAACAAACAACTTTGACGAAATTAGCTCTGTGGTTGCATCACTATGCACCGCCATTTTTGTCTGAATCTCGCTGATACTCCGCCTTCAGAATGCGGCAAATTTGATTGGTCAAAACGGCATAAAATCTGGCCAAAGTAATGCTAAACTGAAGGTTTGTGAAAGTGCAAACAAAGTGACTTGTATTCTCGTGTTGAACCATATGATTTAATTGAAATAAAATAAAAGTTTGAAAGCCTGTAGTAAAAAAGAAAAGAAAAAGCATTTACCATTTAAGTTTGCCGCTGCTGATGCACCCTCTTTTACACCACGTTATTTAACACATTCAATTAGTTATTTGTGCCTGTTTCTGTCATTTATGACATCCATAAAAACAGTAAGTTTCCTCTCTGGAATGATCTTCAATTTTGTTTGACGACCAAACAGACAGAATGAAGCAAATCCGTGACCGCGAATGTGCATGCGAGCTTGCGACGGACTCAGTACAATTGGCCAAATTCAGAGCCAAAGTACTGCTAAACTGCAGGTTTGTAATCCGATTCTTGTTTCGATTCGTGTTCTGCAGTGTTCAAAATATGAATTCAATTTAAATTAAGTAGATGCTCGATTATAGATTGACGTCAGACAGACAGTGCACCAACTGCTTAACCCGCCTCTGCGCTACGTCTGGGTTAATGCGCTACGTCCTCTGCGCTACCTTATGCGCATTCCAAGCTCAGCCTCTCTCCTGGCCCACCAATTGACTTTTGTTTCCGGATATTTTTGCTTACGGACAGTTTTGTGAATATTTTTCTGAAATCTTGATTGTGAATTACATCAGTATGCCAGATTTCAACTTTTTCACCCATCTAGAAAGTACTACATATTTATATCAGTTAGTGAGTGAGTGGTTAGAAGGAGCTTTAAATACAGTGTGACCAAAGAAAAAATAACCTGTACCCATTGAATTTAATAAACCATCTTTATTTATATTTATTATTTATTTAAAATAACACGTTCCTTGGTATTTACATCCTTCACATGATGTGGAACATTTCCTTCACATGATGCATGATCACTATGAAAAGTTTCAGATGGATGTCTTTAACCCTTGGATGCAGTGATTGGGCCTCGGAGGCCCACAAGGTTTTTTTTTGTTGCAAAAACTATGTTGTACAATTTATTTTTGGAATGAACCTCATTTTCACCGACTTTCATGTTGTTACACAAAATTCAGTGACATCAATAAATAAAAAATCATTCAGGCTCGTGGGAAAATCTTCATTCTTCACTTTTAACCTGAAAATCCGACATGAATGCAGGCCTGGGGCCTTTGAGGCCCCGCATAAATGTTGTTGTACTAATATGTCATATCATTATGTTCTTGATATGAGCCTCATTATATGCTCCTATAACTTGGTTACAAATAATTCAGTGACAAAAATATGAAAATTAAAAAACTTTACACGAATACATTCGTGGGGCCTCCGAGGCCCAATGGCTGCATTGGTGTAGGATTTTTGACAGTTGTGACATATACATTCTAAATAAAAGGATTAGTGAATCATATTTTTGGAGCAAATACTCCTCCATGAGCCTCAAATTTTTAGAGAAAAAAAATTGAAAAACCAAGAACAAAAAAACATTTTTGCAAAAAATAAAATAAAAGATTCATTACTTGTATGGGATTATTCCAACTAATAGGATCAATGGTTCGCATTTTCTGAGAAAATATACATCCATGAGCATCGACTTGGATTGAAAAAAGATATGAAAGAAAAAAAATCTATAAAAAAACAAACAAAAAAAACATAACACGAATACATCCGTTGGGCCTCAGAGGCTCAATGGCTGCGTTTATGTAGGATTTTGATGCCTGCATCTAAGAGTTAATGTCATTTGATTTGATGGAGGTTAGTGCACATGCTCTAGATGCCAGCTCATATGCTGCAAGCACACTTGGATTCTATTGGAAAAAATTGTTTATTACACTGAAACATTCAGGTGCAGTGATTGAATGGATTTTGTCAGTTATTGCTGTTTTGAGATCATCTATAGATTGTGGATTTCCTCAGTAGACATTGTCCTTAAGATCGCCTAAATATAGAAATCTGGCCGTGACAGATCTGGTTAACATCAAGTCTTTGATTAATGACTCTTTCATGAATGTGCCTATTGAGCCTGTTCGGTGATACATTTGAGGTATGAGGCTCCGTCCTCTTGAATCCATTGTTCTCCTCTTCTGTACACATGGTGTATTGTGTAACACTTGTTACGTGTTCCTCCCCGACCCCCTGGTCACGGTGTACCTCCGAATCCCGAGAGGAGCCACGGCAGAAAAATTATGTTATTCTGTGTTAGAAATCAACAGTGAAACCACACCAATGATTTTAAACGGACAAATGTTGTATTAAAAATCACACACAAGAATAACGGTACACCCAATAGCAATCCAGAGTGCACTTTATATATCTTATGATGGTACCATCAACTAAAGTCAGATAACTCACTGCTCTCCAAGTGAGTGAAAAAGGACACTCCTCAATGTCTCTATAACCTTCTCCAAGGCAAAGTTGATTCGCTCCAGCGATCGCTAGACCGATGTCCAGTCGAAACCCGAATCCCGCTGTCCAGTCGAAACCCAAATCTCGTACAGATGGCAATGGCAGTTACACAGCCGAAACTGTAAAAAGGCGCCCTCCAGAGGAGCACATTCACAGCTCAATCAGCAAACCACAACGTAATTGGAGACGACGCGGTCGCGCACACACATCCCCGACAGACGATAGGATGTTGAGAAGAGCTGACGCGTCGCAAAACCTTTGTCGGTGAACGAAGCACGAGGAACGAAGCACGATGGCCGACGGCTCTTACTTGAGTCGATGCGACCAGGCAAGGATTCGTCGGAATCTCAGCCTAAACCTGACTGCAGATTTCTCAATCCCAGCAATAATACCTATCGCAGGATGTCCTTTCAAGGAACTCAAAATTCCCTCGCGACCTTCGTTAGACGACGCTCGCTACGGAGCTCGACGTCACGTGTCTTGTCCGACTTTTCTCGCCACGCCTCTTCTTCTTTTTTCCCGTCGTCTTCCGGTTCGGTTTCCTGTGTCATTTAAAGTTAACCTTTTTAACTTTTGATAACTATTGTTACGGACGCGGTTTAGATGTTATTTTTGACCGAGCGGTGGTGTATTACCGCGACCTAACAGTTATTCCCCGACTAGACCCCGATTCCACCCAGACGTTGACCAAATCGCGCTATGCCAAATCAATGATAGAAAGGACACGACGACTGGGAAAGAGGAAACGATGCAAGGGGGTACAGTTCTCAAGACCTCCGGAGGAGGGTGTAATTACAGTGGTGGAGAAAAGGGGTAGATTACAAGGTAGTGAGGTAAAGCCACAGAAGAGATAGGCACTTAATTACAGTCTTATCTTAGCCCAGACAGACCACAGACAAACGGAACAAGGCTGACTTACACAGGGATTGATGGCAGGGAAGGACAGGTAGTTCGATAGCACAAGGTGCACCTTGGCTCGGGGACAGGATCAAGCACGGTCCAAGAGATGCAGGGAGGCCTCACAGCGCTCGGAGGGTACGTCTTGCTTGCTCCAAGCTCAGCGCGCATCTGACGTCACCTCCCTCTTCCTGCGCATGCTCAGCGGGGAGTGACACGCCCTCGGCTGGTTGGCTCCGCCCCAGATGGGACCGGTCCGCCGCTTCCATTGGGTGCGGGGGTTACCGGGCTCCGCCCTTGATGAGGAGCTGACAGGGAGCCCCTATTTGGTAACCCCGTCGAGCACATGTTCGATGGCGGCTCGTTGGGAAGGCCTCATGCCCTCCCAACACCCCCTACCAACCAAGCCGGAGTGAGGACGCGCACTCCCTGTGCACGCCGCCGCCGTTGCTGTTGTTGTTGTTGTTGTTGTTGCTGAACCGTGAGGAAGAGCTGCATCCGGTGCACCAATAAAGTGTTCATAGTCACCGGTGGTGTCGCAGCCGGCCGATGTTCTGCCGCTGGTCTTGCCTTCATGGAGTGCACTTGGCCTTCTGGCTTCTTTAGAAATAAAGAAAGGTGCCAACCGCGTCCATTTCTGAATTGTGGCCGTCAGGGGGGCCAACTAAAAGTGGTTCACCTGTATGGCATAGGTGCCACGTTGACCCAGAGGTCCATCCACGGGTGGTGCTTGACCGCAAAAGAACTGCGGTCCATTGTGGGCGGCCACAAAAATTGCGGTCCATATGGTGTATCGATCCAGGCAGCAAGCAACGGAAGTACAGGCCCACAACTGCGGAGCCAGCTCCTCTCTCTCTGCCCCAAAGCCAGATCCTCGGAGGTGGGAGACAAAAGAAGACAAGTGAGTAAGGTGGTAAGGGCGCAAAAGTGCACGCAATTCAAGGTAATGCACACTGGGGGCACATGGGAACCAGGTGAGACAGGTACGTTCCTACCATACGCCCCCTCCCCCCCACCAGGTAACCTACATTGCCCCTCCCTTACCCCTTACTGTATCCACAAAACACAACACTACCCATAAACATCTACTTTACACATCAACAAACGTCCCTACTGTCTTCCCCGTTCCTCCCATAAACCAAATTCGTCTTCTCTCCCTCCTAACCAATCAAATTTGCCATTTCCAACTCTCAACAAAATTTGCCATCTCCAACTCCACATCAAAATTTGCCATCACCAATTCATCATCAGTCCCTCCTAAGGAGGGAGAGATGGAATCACCCCAATGTCTCATCCACGTCGTGATGCGTCTCACAAATCCACACAGCAATTCTCCTTTCCTGCAACACAGAACAAAGGAACACAGGTGTGGAGTCATCATCACCACCTCAGGCAAGTGGCTGCGTATGGTGCGACAGGTTCATCAATCCTAACTATTTCCTAAATGACTAACAACTTTACATTACCCGGGGTCTTTCTCCTGCCAAACCATTGGCCCTCTTACACTATGGGTTCTAAAAACCAATTCCCATTGCCCAAACTGTGGTGCTTCTCAATTTGGGGTCTCACTCCCCCGATTCATCTCCCGGTGCCCTTGCACAATTTCTGGGCTGGGGCGTGTAGCTCTCCCAGCTGGTCCGCCCACCTGCACACCTCCACCACTGTTGTTGCCTACCGAGCTCACCTGCTCCTCACCCTAACCTAACTAACTGGGGAAGGCCCTCTCGCACTCTCACCCCCTCAGTGCCCTCTCTGGCACGGGCTGCCCGATCCACACCCGGGATCCTCAGGCACCCACTGACACTAACGGCTCCCAGAGCCCACCTGCGGCCTCACCTGGCCGACATCCTCACAGTGGTGGAGTGCCCAAACCAACTACACACACTAACAGGCTACACGCCCAGCCATTTCCACAACACTAATGCACCCATCCAATCATCATTCTTCCACCCGCACCACAGATGCCAATATCCAACCACAATTTACCTATACCCTCTACCTAACACTTACACTATCCGCCCCGGGTATCCGTGATGGGGGTCTACTCTTCCCCCATCCACACCTTCGCACCACGCACACCACTCCGTCCCACTTACTCCAACTCTCTCCACACCACTCATTCTCTGCTCCATATATTCCACACACCTGTACTTGCACACCTGTGCTCTCATACTTGGTGCCGCCTGCACCCTTCTCTCCCCCAAGCGCATTCGCGCTGATCCACAACACTCACTACTCATACACTGCTCCACACACCTGTCCAGTTCTCACACAGCATCATCTCATCTAACTACTCCCCTCTGAAACTTGCGCTTCCCAGTCGTCCCTTTAAACTATTGCGCTCCCTCGTCATTATCATCCACTCTAATCTACCTGCGTCCCCTCTACAGGTATCCTTGTCACTAACTAACCTTAACGTTACCTAATGTCATCTTCGCTAGATCCCTACACACAATATCCTAACCCACCCGGGCTAGTTTTCACTGCCATACACCCCATAATCTATAGCGCATCTGCCCCCCTCTGTGAGGGATGGTGGATTGCCCATCCCACCACATCGGGGAGGTCCCACTATCAATTTTGCACACCGAATCCAACAAATCAAAAATTTGCCATTTACTGCTAATCACCGTACCAATCATCAAATTTTGCCTTTTTCTAATTTTGGGTCCAAAACACTAACCTCATCACCCGTCTACTTATTAGATCCTCTCGGTGCGCCAATTCCCTTCCAAAGCTCGGCTTCGTACAGCCGAGCAATGAACGCGGGTTCTTTGGTGCCGGCGGCTGGATGCGTCCGGCACTCGGTGCAGGGACGGGGGCTTACCCGTGCCGAGATCCCACGCACCACCTCGGCGCGGAGCCATCCAATTGCCCGATCTCGACCTGCCGGAACGTCTCAATAAAAAGTGGTCGCCATGACGACCCTTCCTATCGGGCTGCCCGCTCCGCCTAGTGGAGCCCGGACGCGGCCGTTCCAAGCGAGGCACAGCGTGGATCGCGTACGGCGGTCCTTTCGAACCCGCCGTGGTTCGGATCCCCCGCTGGTTCTCGCGGCACGCGAAGCCCGGCACGCACCGAGGGCCCAATTCGGCTAAAAGTCGCTCTAACCGCTAACCCGGTTACCGTCGATGCCTCACCTGCATGCTCACACGCATACGCTACCCCTTTCTTGCCCATACATCCAGCTGTTCCCATGCTCCTCGTCGTACCTTCTCTAACACACCCAGGTACACTCATTCCACTCACAGCCTTGGTCACACACCTGACCACCGAACACTTTGGCACACATTCGTTGGTCGCACACCTCACCAACACACCTCTTCGCGCCCCTTCCTCGGTCACCTCCTCTGTGACAATCACAGGTGTGCTTTCACTCGCACACCCAACCACGTGCCTCACGACCAACTCAAGTGTGCATTCCCACACACGCTCTACCATTCCAGGTGTGCATCCTTCCATTCCATGTGTACATCCTCGCTCACCTGTCACAACCAACTCACGCTCCGTGTCACTCTCACTACTCTCACCTCCACTCTCGGTCGCGCACTCACCCTTACTCTCGACAGCACGCTCTTTCCTCATGCACCTGTCCGTTACACACCTTTCTCGCGCACACTCTTGCGCACACTCTCCCGTTACACCCTCTGTAACACTCACCACAGGTGTGCATTCCCCCTTACTCTTGACAGCGCACTCTTTCTCCTCTCTCTCACTTGCATCTCCTGCCCAGATGCCACCCTCATCTGCTCCATTTCCTCCTTGTGAGCATCCAATTTAGTTTCTACCCCCATTCTGACCCCCTCTATCTGCTGCCCCATTTTTTTAACTTCCCTTTCCGCTTGGTCCCTCCTGTCCCTCAATTTGCCTTCCATACTGTTTTCTAACTCCTCTAACCCCTTTTTCATCCCTTCCATTTGATTCTCTTGAGCGGCCATTCTGTTTTCTACCCCCGTTAACCCCTCCTGTATTTCCCCTAATCTATTGTCTAATCCCTCTATTCTACTCCCTAACCCTCCGATCTGGGCCCCCATGTCATTCCTCAATTTCTCGCTATTGGACCCCATCCTTTGTTCTAACCGTTCCCCCATTTCTCCCATTTTGCCCCCCATTCAGCCCCCCAATCGCTCACTATCAGCCCTCATTTGCTCACTCTGAGCATCCATCCAGTTCCCCATTACCCTCATCATTCTGCTTTCCATTTCTTCGCTATTCTTGTCCATAAGGGCCTTCATTTGTATAAAAAAAAGGTTCAAATCCCCCAACGGCGCTGCTACGGTCACGGGCGCGGTCGCCGTAGCCATGTGCGAGGCGCCATTTTGCGCGCCCGTAACCTCGTGCGCGAGGACGCCATTTTGCGAACCTGCCGCCCTCACTGCTTTGCTCTCCTCATGTCCCTCAATTTGGTCCTGGATCGACCCTGCCTCACTCTCCTCTACCGGAACCCAGCCGTCTTGATCTCCCATAGCGCGACTTTCAAAATTCGGGGTTTTTTTTGTAAAACAAAATCAAATTTCGATGTCTTTATAATTTTGACCAAATTTTTTCCTAGATGTTTTTTTTAAAAATTTGTTTCGGGCCTCGAATCTCACTCCTCGACACCAATTGTTACGGACGCGGTTTAGATGTTATTTTTGACCGAGCGGTGGTGTATTACCGCGACCTAACAGTTATTCCCCGACTGGACCCCGATTCCACCCAGACGTTGACCAAATCGCGCTATGCCAAATCAATGATAGAAAGGACACGACGACTGGGAAAGAGGAAACGACGCAAGGGGGTACAGTTCTCAAGACCTCCGTGGAGGGTGTAATTACAGTGGTGGAGAAAAGGGGTAGATTACAAGGTAGTGAGGTAAAGACACAGAAGAGATAGGCACTTAATTACAGTCTTATCTTAGCCCAGACAGACCACAGACAAACGGAACAAGGCTGACTTACACAGGGATTGATGGCAGGGAAGGACAGGTAGTTCGATAGCACAAGGTGCACCTTGGCTCGGGGACAGGATCAAGCACGGTCCAAGAGATGCAGGGAGGCCTCACAGCGCTCGGAGGGTACGTCTTGCTTGCTCCAAGCTCAGCGCGCATCTGACGTCACCTCCCTCTTCCTGCGCATGCTCAGCGGGGAGTGACACGCCCTCGGCTGGTTGGCTCCGCCCCAGATGGGACCGGTCCGCCGCTTCCATTGGGTGCGGGGGTTACCGGGCTCCGCCCTTGATGAGGAGCTGACAGGGAGCCCCTATTTGGTAACCCCGTCGAGCACATGTTCGATGGCGGCTCGTTGGGAAGGCCTCATGCCCTCCCAACACCCCCTACCAACCAAGCCGGAGTGAGGACGCGCACTCCCTGTGCACGCCGCCGCCGTTGCTGTTGTTGTTGTTGTTGTTGCTGAACCGTGAGGAAGAGCTGCGGGGAGGTATTGGGAGGTCCTAAACTTCCTAACGGTGCCATACAATCACATTCTGGTGCAACGAAGGGTCAGAATTAATGGAAACGAGTCCTTAACTGACATAGACTAAGAATAACTAGCAAGATGTCCTATAGTTGTCTTACATGAGATGCGGTGAACCTTGGCACGACATTTAATGGGGGAAATAGGGGGAGGTCGGGTCTACCGAGTGTTGTTTACAGAAAATGGGACTAGGGAATGGGGGATTGGGGATAGTTGGGAAGTATTTAGGAAATAGGGGAATATTTACAAGCGGATATGGATGGATGCAAATCCCATATCCGCAACACTATTCATGAACAATAAACCTTTTGAAGATAATAAGAGTACATAATATCAGAAATATGTCCAGTGGGTGAAAACCACAACAACGGAAGTGCCGAATCCGTAACGCACTTCATATTGACAATCGATGCTTTCCCATTGTCGTTCTTGAACCAGAAAGGAGTTATGATCCCGTGTGTACTGGTGGTGACACAGGCAGTGCATATCTCTATTGCAATCTTCACTAAATCTGCTGACTAAATATTAACTCCATTTTGAGCACCTGCAAAAAGTAAGAGGATATCAATAGTATGGAGGAAGTTATTGGAGCTATGGTCGGTAACGTTTTTTGTGGTCACCTTTATCAATATTTCTTCTTGATAAAGAGCAATGTGACTGCATATATTTTCTACATTAGTGGAGTAATTCTGAAGTCATCGAAGATGAAGCAGAAACAACCCACTTACAATACGGGACTTTTGAAATGATGTATGAATGCTAACGAGGCCTTTCACGCATGTGCTGTGTACGTTTTCAGCGACTTGCTTCCGCTAACTGGGGAGCTTTTAACCTGCCGTTGCTAGAGCGAACTCTGAGAGTGGAAATAGTCTTTTTCACATGCTCTCCCCTCTGGACTGGCTCTGCTGCCTCACATCTTACTCAGCTTGAGCAAGGCCTTCGAGATATTGGCATCTCCTACGATGAAGCCGAGTCTGTGGGTCTATCACTTCGCCATCGCAGACAGGTCGGTGGTCTCTGTCTTCTACCAACTCCTTTTTGCTCCTGCACCATCTCCTCTTTCCGTTCTTCCCCTCACCCACCAACCCCCCCAGGTTTCTGCAGAGCTCAAATGGTCAACCATCAACCTTTTCTGGTTAACCTCCCTCAATCCAGGATCACTGTCCATCTCCACTCATTTGTTCCTCTTTTTCCCCACCTGTGGAACCAACTTCCACATTCTCTTCAATCTCATTCTTCCCTCCAGGTCTTCAAGACAGATGTTCACCACCATCTCAGATCGTCCTCAATCCAAAACCATGATCTTTTCTACACTCGTTAGCCCGCCCCCCAATACCACCCCCTACCCTAGGCTAGGGCTAGGAGTTAGAGCTATGAGCTAGGGCTAGGAGTTAGGGCTATGAGCTCGGGCTATGAGCTAGGGCTAGGAGTTAGGGCTAGGAGTTAGGGCTAGGAGTTAGGGCTAAGAGTTAGGGCTAGGAGTTAGGGCTATGAGCTAGGGCTTGGAGTTAGGGCTAGGAGTTAGGGCTAGGAGTTAGGGCTAGGAGTTAGGGCTAGGAGTTAGGGCTTGGAGTTAGGGCTTGGAGTTAGGGCTAGGAGTTAGGGCTAGGAGTTAGGGCTAATGAGTTAGGGCTTGGAGTTAGGGCTAGGAGTTAGGGCTAGGAGTTAGGGCTAGGAGTTAGGGCTATGAGCTAGGGCTTGGAGTTAGGGCTAGGAGTTAGGGCTAGGAGTTAGGGCTTGGAGTTAGGGCTAGGAGTTAGGGCTAGGAGTTAGGGCTATGAGCTAGGGCTTGGAGTTAGGGCTAGGAGTTAGGGCTAGGAGTTAGGGCTAAGGAGTTAGGGTTAGGAGTTAGGGCTAGGAGTTAGGGCTAGGTGTTAGGGCTAGGATCGAGGGCTAGAAGTTATGGATAGGAGTTAGGGATCTTTGTCTCTTTCACATTTCTTTCTACTTTTTCACATTTCTCCTTATTCATTCTAATCTAATTCTTGTTTGTTCCTTCTTTTTCTCTTCATCGATCTGTCCAAGGAAAAGTGAATTATTGCAGAGATTTTTCTGGAAGGTTCATTGGCTGCACCTGGATGGGTTTGAGGGTTGTGGAGTAGCGGCTGAAACCCGAATCCTATCCAGGTTCCTCCTGATGACTCCATCTTTGCTGTTTGCTTATTCGGGTTTCTTCTGATGACTCCAATGAAGTATTTGGTTTTCCATTTCATCGCTCACGCACTCACCTGCCCAGACCAGCATGCATGAGCAGTATGGTTTCGACGCCACAGTCGGTGACTCACAGTGCGCCGAGGTGCCCTGCTCGTACACCTGTCATGCTATTTCCACCACATCGACCCGTGCTGCCAGTTAGTTCAGACGGTGTGCGCATCGGACTCGCACACCACACAAGCAGGCACACACACACCCCTGTATGAACCCCACACTCCCGTTCATACTATGTCCGTGTGTGCTGTCTGTGTACCTTTTGCTGGTAACAATTGCCGGCTCCACCTCTCGATCAGGAAACACTGCCAGCTCCCATTGGACGGATGTGTACTCCTGTGGGGTGACCCGGGCACTGCACACATTTTCTCCTGCACGTGCCCCAATTTCCTCTCTTTCCGTACTTTCTGTTTGTCTCTCTGTTGCTCCCGTTTTTCGATAATAAATTTTCATGTCCCGGCTCTGCCTTGGCTCTCTCCCGTGGCCCAGTTTCATCCTTTTATTTATTTATTTATTTATTTGTTTGTTTATGAATATTTTATTTTTTGGGGGGGATACAAGATCGAGGCTCGTGCAAGAGCTAACATCAATCACAAAAAAAGACAAACGGACACACAAAACATGCAATAAAGGGAGTGGTAGACAAGATGGGGAGAGAGGGGGAAGCACACAAGTACAACATTTGAGAGGAGGGACATCGGGAGATCTGTGGGAGGGAGAGGGCTTGGGGGGAGGAGGCATGGGAAGGTGGTGGGGGGTGGGGGTGGGAAAGGTTTAAAACACATGGACACTGCTAGAACTTTACCCTTAATGGCACTGGTCCCCTTCTATTTTAACCCTGGTCTGACTGGCCGCCATCTTATGTTGGCAACCTTTGGCCATGTCCTCCGTTACCTCATTCAGCTCTCCCCATACGGCCTCAATCCTCACCGCCATATCATTGCCAATCGCATCCATTTTGTTGCCCACAGCCTTCATCTCAGCCTTTGCTTCTGCCTGCCCCGCATCAAGTTTATATTGCTCAGTCATATCTCCAACCCTGCCATTAATTGGGCCATCCAGAGCCCCATGTTGGGCTGTATTGACCCGCTGTCTTGTGGTGGTAACTCCATGGGGAGCGCTGTGGTTTCCGGGAGATGGGGATAGGGATGGGGGCATCATTCGCTACGGGTGCCTCTGTTGCATCCCCTACTGCTCCCTCCAATACATTATCATCCTGGGACGCAATTTCCTCCAACAAACCCACATTATCCTGCCCGTCTTGGTTAGACATAGTTGTTAAATTTAAATTTCAGCCCGTTCACAATTTTGGGGTGCAGGTGATAGCGAGTGCCCCAGGCCCAAAGGATGGGTGATGGGATGGAATGACATCTGATCGAATGGTAGGGCCTTATAACAACAAGAACGATCCAGTGACTGTTGGGTTTGAAGCGCCACTCACCGGAATGCTGTGACGTCATCCGGCATCAATAATGCTTTGACAAAAGTCTACTCTTGACCGAGTCGAATGGAATAAAAGATGGAAGTAAATTTAGATGCCATATGCAGAATTGTAAGACTTTGTTCATCATTTGTACGAAGATTGGTCACGGTACCCCAAGAAGTCAGAGGAAAGTGGAAATGGGCATATCAGACAGACAGACGCCATTGTATTATTTGTATAGACATGTGTGATCAGTTCATGTGACTGAAAACAGTAACATGTTATTCTTCATGCCCAGGTAAAGGTTATATCTTAATAAGGTGTGCAATAACATAAAGTAACATAAATATTTAAGACATTACCAATGCTGCGTAACTCATATCGTGTTATGTAACATATGAAATCTTCCATTTAACCTTCATGATACCTCCTGGCAGCTCGGGACACCATTAGGATGTCGGAGAAGGAGCTCAGAACATCACAAAACATTCCACTGAAAATTATGGAGAATGACCTGAACCAGCTCTCAGCCACCATCACGGCCCCGTCTGGCCGAGAAGATCCATGCTCCCTAAAATGGCTCCAAAATGGCCAAGTCGGTGAGCAAATGATCTATGAACTGGATCCATGCGATCGATGTTGCTTTTGGAAAAGTTTTATTCTCACTGTTATTAAGATTTTGATTGCAAACAATCATTATGTGGCGTAGCATGGAATACATATTGCCGAAAAATTCAAATAAGCAAAGACACATGGAATGCTAAACATGTTTCTAACCCGTGATGGCAGCTGCCGCCAATAACTCTCCTTAATTTATCACAACTGTTCACTACGAGGATTACAATAAATAAAGGTTATCTTGCCAGTTTGTAACAAGACCAAGGCCTGCCTTTGGATGACAGAGTGTTGGTGGCACCTTCTAGACCTTAACAAGAGGCAGGTGTAACACCAAGAGATTAACTCCACCAGGCATCAGCACTGAAATTTAAAAAAACATGCATGTAGGAGAACATGCAGTAGTATAAATTAGAATATTCAAACGAACATGTTTCCTATGGAGAAAACTCAAATCTGGGAACAATCAGGTTGGAGCTTGTTCAGTGAAAGTTTGTGAATTTTGTCACAGCCCAACCTGATCTGAAAAATGAGGCCTGCACAGTTCAACCATATAGTGGGGGGCCTATGTACTCAATTTCAAGTTTGTGTGCAGTTCATGTTAATTTTGGGCAAACAATATAAATGTATTCTACTGGGTCCTACTAATCGGAAAAATGATGTCGCCATTTTTTCCTGTTAACCTTTAGTGACCTTGACTCAAGGTCAAAGTTCAAACTCCATTACAGTGACCATACGTCATTCAAAGTATATCGACCTTGGCACCAAAATGTGTCCAATTTCAAAAGGAACATTGATTATGACATTTGTTTTGTCATTTGCCCTCTCAGATGTTTGCAATATGCAAATTAATAAGCAAATGACCTAATTAGAGAAATAAATATGCATAATTAACATATCGTCTTCACCATACACGTAAATCCCATCACTTCGCATTATTATTGAATGCCAATCATTAGTTACCATCTCAAATGTGTTCTGCTGGGTCCTAAACTGGAAAAATATGTTGCTTATTGTTGACATGTTCTTGATATTAAGTGACCTTTGACATGTACTTGACTTTACTTACGTTGACCCAAGGTGAAATGTCAAATGTCATTTTAACCATGTGACGCCCCCCCACTAATAGTATGAGAAATATTTAGTAACACATTTTGTATTAATTCTCCAGTATGAAGGTATGAAGCAGGTGCAGGTCCACCACTAGGGCCTAAACCCCCTTTTTGTCCCCCGTCGCACTGCGGAGCAAAAGGGGGACTCTGGTTTTACCCTCCGTCCGTGTGTGCGTCCGTGCGTGCTTCCGCCCTTGTGAGCGGAATATCTTGAAAAATAAATGCACTACTAACTTCTAATCCGGTGTGTGGGTGTATCTAGGCATAAGGAAGACCGCTATTGAAAATCGGGTCGCCACGTCAAAATTCAAGATGGCCGCCGCCATGTATGTGTCTGAACCTTGTGAGCAGAATATCTTGAAAAATAAACGAACTACTAACTTCTAATCTGGTGTGTGGGTGTGTCTCCAACCCACTCGCAAATATTATCGACTCTTCCATGTTTTCTGCGCCTTCCACTTTGTCAACTCACATCACTTCACCGACGGGGGACCTAGGCGTAACGCTTGTTCCTCTTCTCCCTCCCCCACCCATTTCTAAACTATCCCCCACTTTTTAAAAAATTGCTATCTTAACTCTCCCCACATTTTTGAGGAAAGTCAACATTAAAATATGCAGCAAAATATTAAATGTATGGCATTGCCCACCGATAAACTGTTCCAAAAAGAATGAAAACCCAAAGCAAATGTAACTATGCATTACTCCCAAAGCAAAACAGACATGTCGGAAGGTTTTCCAACAATGGCTTTCTTTCCCAAATCTACTTCATATTTTAGTATTCAGTTGAAAATTCCAAATCCTGGTAAATTTTTAGATGACAAAAATGAGCAAGAAGGGAACAGACTCCCTCTCTTCATTGTTAAGAATACATAAGCTGAACTAGAACAGGACTCGGTAGAGCACATACCTCTGCCAGGCTGAACAGTTTATGTTTTGTATCCTACTGGTAGGGCTGACAAGATGGCCCAAAAGTATGTACACTCGCCTCTAAGCTGTCTAGCCTGGATTTGAATCTCTACCCAGCTACAAACGATCATCCCAGTTTTTCACAGGCATGGTGATTCATCAATGTGTGTGCCATCCCTCGGACGGATGTTAAACAGGCGTCCCCATCTGCTGGAATTAGTTGGTGGATGTTAAAGATCCCGGGGTGTCCTTCGTGAAGAGTAGACGACCTATCGCCGACACCATTGACAGATCCGAAATTCCTGCACTAGCCAGTAGAAGGCATTGCATCAGCGGTGCAGGTGCACCTTCAGCCAATAATGCAACCCCGCAACCTTGCGCTGCATACAAATTAAGAATCCCACCAAAAGGCAGGATCTGCATCCGAACCTGAAATCCGGAACTGAAGCAAAATCGAATTGGCTTGTTGGTGTCACCTACCCAACTCATCCACCTCGTTTTGTCATAACTCACCCAAGGCAATTTGAGATATTGTGCTATCCTGTACTGTATATCGTTTTTGGACTAATCTTCCAATGGTGATGAATCACTAAAAAAAACTATTGTATCCGGATCCAGATTTCACCAAAGTCGAATCAATATGGCACTTTCAAAATGACGTAATCCACCCCAGATTGCTCGGTGCACGTGTGCAGAAACCTTGTGTAACGAAGTCAGTCAGGAGGCCTGGACATATTTCATGCCTCCCAGATAAGAGTTGTTGAATTAAACGACCAAACATTATTTTAAAGAAGCTGAAAGTATTTGTAAACGTACCTGCGAGAAATGGGTGCGCCTCAAAAAACAGTTGGAGAACTTCCTGATCAACTCATCCAAAAAGTTGATATATTGCATTCCGTATTGCAAAAACTTCCGACGATGTGGGCCCGTGAAAGGCTGAAGGTTCGGAGATGTGTGTTCCAACCAAACCTTCACGTTTCTTAACACCGATGGAAAGGTCATATCTGGGGCTTGGCGATGCACAGGGTAAGTTTAAATTATGATATTTACTATTAATCATGTTTGGTAGGAGGTGGTGGGGGAGAGTGGCAGTTGGAATCTTATGGCCTGTGGTTGCCATTAAAAATATATAATTTTTGTTTGGTTCCAGGGCCACAAGAAATTATACTCGATTTTTGCATCTATAGGTGAAAGGAGAAGTGTGTGTGTGTGTGTGTGTGTGTGTGTGTGTGTGTGTGTGTGTGTGTGTGTGTGTGTGTGTGTGTGTGTGTGTGTGTGTGTGTTTGTTTGTTTGTTTGTTTGTTTGTTTTATCCATGACCGCACTCACTAATTGAAATAATAGTCAGGTTCACTATGTTTTTTCGTTCAAAATCATGGTAGATTAGCAAACCTATACATTTTTGGAAACGTTATTACATGGAAAATCTGAAAATCAATGTTTACTTTTGCCAATTCCGACCAATTCGATTCGACCAATCGACCAATTCCATTCGACCATTCGACCAATCGCTTCGATCGACCATTCGACCAATTCGATCGATTCGATTCGATTCATCGAATTCGATTCGATCGACCATTCGACCAATTCGATTTGCCAATCAATTTGACCGACCTTTGCTTGTGTGGAACGGACTGTGAAAACGATGCGGACTATATTGTCGGATACGACACACAGGACAGTGATGACGAACTCTAAATGGCATATTCTGTAATCGTGTATGTTTGATGCCATTGACTGCCTGTGTAGATGTGAAGTTATACTGACTGCATGTGTATATATGATTTTGCTGACTGCCTGTGTATGTTTGGTGATATGAATTATTGTGACACATTTTGATGTTATTAACTGCCTGTACAAAATGATAACATGTATTTGATTATGCAACTTATCGTGAATATAAAGACAGTATTTTGCAATTCAAAACCTTTGATTCGTGTCTTACCATTCCCCATAGCACTAATTTGATACTTTCATTGGATTCCTTGTCCCTGAAAATATAGGTTTAGTATATTTTTTAAAGTTTTTAGGGTAATTAGAGGCAGAAATAGAACAAAATATGTATTTTACAGTGGCCATTTTGAAAATCCAAAATGGCCGCCATACAGGTATCTCTCCAAATGTAAACATTGATTTTTAGTTTCCTTATGCTATAACCTTTCCAAAAATGTATAGGTTTGCTAATCTACCATGATTTTGAACGAAATATAATTTATTGACAAAGTGAACCTGACTGTAACAGGAAATGATACGAATCCAACTACAATCATCCACGGACATTTCCGATATATCCGATATTCTTGATAGGCTAATTTGCATTTAGGTACAGAACAATTATGGTTAACCATTCTAAAATATCCATGTTGTGAAAATCAACCAAATCCACAACTCGTCCCATAGATAGGTTTAATTTCAATAAGATCGTGACATCATCCTGTAAAATACACCATGCAATATATATGTCAGGATCAAGGCATCATATGAGAAAGATTGGATATATCAGTCAATGCAAGCAAGCCTAGAATATAAGTGGGTACGTACCATTCAATTCTACATGTCATTGTATAAAGTCGCAGGAGTGGCCTCGAGTCGCGGACGTCCCGAGGTCTTATAGACACCGCCCAGTGGTTTAAGTGAGCATCACACCTGGGTTCAACTTTGATCCATTTTCACCACATTCTCCCCGCCGTTAGAATTATGCTGCCACTAGGCAGGAAGCGAGCGCGCGTCAGCATTAATGGGTAGAGGAAGTCATTATATCATTATTGGGGTGTCAAATAAATATTCCTATTGATTCTTGTCTTTGCGCCATTGTGTTATGTTTCGCACACTGTCAAAGTGTCTTCAGGGCTTCCTGGAAAGCGCTATACGAAACAAATCCATTATCAGTAGTACAGGTCAGTCGGTCCATCCGTAGCGGTCAGTGTGGCGAATTACCCTGCCAGCACAGGTTCGGAAACTACCGGGTACGACGTCCCCAAACCCGGAGTCCCCTGCTTCGGAGTAGCCGCTGGAGGGGCACCTCAGTGCCCTCACCGCTTCAGGCAGGGGTGTATCAGGCGAAGGGAGGGACGGCGGATGTTCTCTAGGCGCACTCATAGCCTGGTTATCAAACATGTCCGATACTGGCAGACGATGAGCCTGTGGGTCACAATAGTCTAGTCTCACAGGCCTATGTGCTGGATAAGGTGTACCTTTTCGATATGCAACTCATTACATAAGGTGTACCTTGCATGTAAGGTGTACCTTGTCGAAGAGCGAATGTCCATTCGTCGCAATGCAACGCATTTCAGGCAGATGTGTCGATGTGGAAGATGTGTAAATCAGTAAGCCTCTTTACAGTAAGCTGTAACAGTAAGTAAGATTACATGACAGGAGGCCATGACAGTGTAAGTCAATTACAGTAAGTCTGTACCGGCCTAGGAGTTGTAACAGTAAGTAAGATTACATGACAGGAGGCCATTACAGTAAGTCCATTACAGTAAGTCTGTACCTGCCTTGGCTCCCAAGGGTACATGGTCGATCCACGTTAGATCCATGTCATGGAATTGCCGAGGGAGAGAACCGACGAGAGCCATAACGAGAGTTACTCGATACCCCGGAGTCCCCCGTTTTGAAATCACGAGACTCGAGCGCCCTCTGACGGCAGCGCGTACGAATTACAAGCTCCGGCAAATAGTTTTACAAGCAAAACGTTTGCCACGAGTGCCCTCCGAAGGCTGCCCGAACGACCGGCATGGCAGATTACGACGACGCACAAAACGACCGAAATGCGCCTTCCCAGCGAAGCGCGCAGAATCTCCCGACCTGCAGCACAGCGCGCAGAGGATCGGAGAAGATCGGCTATACCGGCTACCGGCTACCGAGAGAACGTCCCGGATGGATTGTCCATCCAGGGCACGTTCGGCTATACCACCGGCTGTACCGGCTACCGAGAGAACGTCCCAGATGGATTGTCCATCCATGGCCCGTTCGGCTAAACCGGCTATACCGGCGACCGAGAGAACGTCCCGGATGGATTGTCCATCCATGGCCCGTTCAGCTATACCGGCTACCGAGAGAACGGGATTGTCCATCCATGGCCCGTTCGGCTATACCGGCTACCGAGAGATGTCCTGGATGGATTGTATCCATGGCCCGTCCTATTGACTACGCGGCAATACCGGCTATACCGGCTACCGTCCCGGATGGATTGAGAAAACGTCGAGATCGAGAAATGGAAAACGTCCCATCCATGGAGGGATCGGCCATCCATGATGGTCCATCCATGGCCCGTCCTATCGACATACCGAGAGGATGGCCCGGATGGATGGATCGACATACCGAGAGGATGGCCTGGATGGAGGCCCGGATGGATGGATCGACATACCGAGAGGATGGCCCGGATGGATGGACCATCATCTCACCCCCTCACTCATCCTTCCCCCCCCCCCCCCCCCATTGTGAAGTGTGAGATAGCAGCCGCGCACCGCACACCGAAGTCGAGCGACCTTCACAGTCTGGGTCAGAGGGAACGCAATCAGGCAGCGGCCGGGCGAGGCGTCTCGCAGTCTCGAAATGTGTGGAGGCGAGCCAAGAGACCTGTCCTAGAAGCAACAAGCCCAGAGTCAAGGGCGATCCGGCGGGCCGGTGCCCACGTGGCTTGCTGAGGAGACGAGGGAGTCGGGCGCAACGCTCAATGTTACCGTGTCGTGGGGGTCACCGTGCACCCCCAAATGCCCCATGCCTTATCGATTAACGGCATAAATCCTCGATATTGGCTAGTCGCCCTCGAAGGCCGCCACGTTATGACACGCACGTTCGGGCAGGGGCGGTCAGATTGAGTATTTCTGCTATCTGTAGAGGTACCCAGGTAGACGAACTCAGGTAGACGTACTCTGATGACGCTAGCGCGGGAAGCAGTTAATGGCGCTGTAGAGCAAACGCGTGATTTAGTCGATGACGTCATCAATTGGTTCGGGCGCGTGCGGGCGGGTTTGACGGCGAGTTCCAGCTGAGCGGTATCCCCAGACGGAGTAAAGTAGCACACCGAAATCTATAGTCTCGCGTCCATTGGGCAGCAGCATTCGAGCGGGCTCGAGATTGGTGTACGGAATACGAACCCGGCCGACGAGTGAAATGTATTATCTAGGGCGCACCGCGTACGAGGGAAACCGAAAGTTGAGCTCGGCCCTTGAACCAGTGCGGCTTCGCCGAGTCGAGTGGGCGAGCATGCCGAGTCGAGTGGGCGAGCATGCCGAGTCGAGTGGGTGAGCACGCCGAGTCGAGAGGGCGAGCATACTTGGCAGCGATAAACTGCACGACCTGAAGTAGCGTCTCGTTTGTTTAGCTTTCGGGCCGTGTTTTGTCCGGAGTTTTAGACATAGTTAGTCATATAGAATACACATGGTATACGATCATCTATCATAAGCATAAGCCCGAGTGTCGTGAAAGGCTATGAAGGTCCCGCTCGACGTCCTTAGAAACTCATCCGTGCTGCGGCGAGTCCTCGTATGGTGCCAAGCGAGCCTCCATTGAGGCGATTCCGGGCAGCGGAGTTCGCCGGCCTCGTTGAGTAGCCACATGTAGGTGGGATTTCGACGAGCCGCGATCAGAATCGCCGGCCTCGCAGAGTGGTGCCCGCGAAGGGCGCAGTGCGCGATTTGCGCGTAGGAGGTGATTCCACCGAGCAGCGATTGATCGGGTTGTGCCCGCGATGGGGCAGCGCGCGATTCGCGCGTAGGAGGTGATTCCGACGTGCAGCGATTGGAATCGCCGGCCTCGCAGAGTGGTGCCCGCGTTGGGCGCAGCGTGGCTTCGCGTGGGAGGAGGTGATTCAGATGTGCAGCGATTGGAATCGCCGGCCGCGCAGCGTGGCTTCGTGTAGGAGGAGGTGATTCCGAGCAGCGATCGGAATCGTAGGCCTCACAGAGTAGTGCACGCGACGGGTGCAGCGCGCGCGATTCGCGCGGGGAGGTGCTTCCGAGCAGCGTTCGGTCGGGCACAGAGTAGTGCACGCGACGGGTGCAGCGTGCGGCGTCGCGTAGGATGAGGTGATTCCGAGCAGCGATCGGAATCGTAGGCCTCACAGAGTAGTGCACGCGACGGGTGCAGCGCGCGCGATTCGCGCGGGGAGGTGTTTCCGAGCAGCGATCGGTCGGGCACAGAGTAGTGCACGCGACGGGTGCAGCGTGCGGCGTCGCGTAGGAGGAGGTGATTCCGAGCAGCGATCGGAATCGTAGGCCTCACAGAGTAGTGCACGCGACGGGTGCCGCGCGCGCGATTCGCGCGTGGATGTGCTTCCGAGCGCGGCATGACAGTCAAGTGTGTCGTGAACACTCGTGTGGACATCTCATCTCGGGCCGAGGCACGCAAATCAGTTGGTCGGGTAGGCCGTCGGCTCCAAGCGGGTCCGTCGTTCCGACGGGGTTTCGGCCGCAGGACGTTGCCCAGTAGCATCGTTCTCCAGGCGTCTTGCCGGAGTCCGTCATGCCTGCTCCGGCGTTCAGGCCTCAGGAGAGCAGTTCGCCTTTTGACGACGCGGTCCCGCAAAAGGCTTGCGAGGTCCCCATCGCATCCGGTCCTTTCGAGGCAGACCGGCAGCGAGAGTAGTCGGAGCTCCGTAGCTGGAGCTAGCTCGACGGGTCCTCCGCCGGTCATTCTTCTCCGAGGTGGGCCTCGCAGGAGCGCGGAGAATGTCGGGAACGCTCGTCTGTGATTCGCGTTCATCCGGCCATCGCCAGACTCGTGTCCCGCCATTCCCGAAGATCATTATTGAAATTAAGTGTTGTGAAAATCAACCAAATCCACAACTCGTCCCATAGATAGGTTTAATTTCAATAAGATCGTGACATCATCCTGTAAAATACACCATGCAATATATATGTCAGGATCAAGGCATCATATGAGAAAGATTGGATATATCAGTCAATGCAAGCAAGCCTAGAATATAAGTGGGTACGTACCATTCAATTCTACATGTCATTGTATAAAGTCGCAGGAGTGGCCTCGAGTCGCGGACTTCCCGAGGTCTTATAGACACCGCCCAGTGATTTAAGTGAGCATCACACCTGGGTTCAACTTTGATCCATTTTCACCACAATCCACTCTTTCGTTTAAACTAGAATATAAGACCCGTCACTTTGCTGACGGAAATACCAATCTTTGCTGCGATGGATAATCTATGGGGTAAGAAAAAAAAGAAAACAAAAGGATTCCTGGGAGATATTGCTCTCTGTGCAAAGAAAACCTTGATTGCGAAAAGTATGGATGGACTGAAGGAAAAGATGAACAAGTGGAAGGAATGTATGGAGACAAAAGGTCTAAAGGTGAATATAGGAAAGACGAAGGTGATGGCAAGTGGTAAAGCATGTGGTGAGGTGGAAAGAACTGGGAAGTGGCCCTGTGCTGTGTGCAGGGAGGGTGTCGGAGTGAACTCCATTCAATGTACAATGTGCGCTGAGTGGGTTCATAAAAAATGTAGTGGTCTGAGAGGGTCATTAACCAGTGTGGCAGCTACATTCAAATGTAAGGTGTGCACAGAGGGAGCTGCAGATGGAGGAAATGTTGAGTTGGATCTTGGAGACGGCGTGAAGCTGGAAGGTGTGAAAACATTTCGCTACCTCGGAGACATGCTGAATGGAGAAGGTGGATCAGACTCGGCAACGGTTGCAAGAGTGAGATGTGCATGGAAGAAGTTTCAGGAACTGAGTGGCGTGCTGATGAGAAGGGGAGTGTCGTTGAAGCTGAAGGGAAAGGTGTATGCTGCATGTGTGTGAAGTGTTATGATTTATGGGAGCGAGACATGGGTAATGAATGTAGAGCAGCAACGAAGGCTGGAAAGGGTGGAAATGCGAATGGTTCGGTGGATGTGTGGAGTGTTGTTGAGAGAGAGGAAGACAAATGATGAATTGTGAAAGATCATGGGAATAGAGCCTGTGATTGATGCTGTGAAGAGAAACAGGTTGAGATGGTTTGGTCATGTGTCTCCAAGAAGGATGAAAGTGACTGGTTGAGAAGAGTGATGGAAATGAATGTAGAAGGAAGTCGAGTACGGGGAAGACCGAGAAAGACTTGGCTAAAGATGGTGGAAGAAGAAATGCGGGCAAGGGGGTTAACAAGGAGAGATGCAGAAAATAGGGCAAAATGGAGAAGATTGTCATGGGGACCGCAAGGCTAACCCCCGCTCTCGCAGGGAAAATGGCCTTAAAATGCATGTTGTTTGTTTGTTGTTGTGCAAAGAAAACCAACCCTTTGACCAAGTGTTTCCATTTGCAGTTTTGACACGCATGTCCCTGTACCCATAAAAAAAAAAAAGAAAAAAAAAAGGTAAACTTTTTTTTTTGGATCACCAACACTCCCGGGAGTTACCCGAATCCACCGTAGTTTGATTTATTGAAATTCCGTTAATCCGTTCTCAAGTTATGACATGACAACAAAGAGACAGACAGACAGACACGGCTGCTTTTATAATATAGATGCTGAAAATTATGTTTAAAAGACTATTTTAATCGCATATTTCGTGCTAGCAACGGCGGGTTAAAAGTGCCCATCGAGCAGAATGGAATCAGTGTAAACACACACACTGCGCATGTGCAAATCGCCTCATTGAGCATTCATACGTTCTTTTGAAAGTCTCTTATTCGTCCTTGTCACACACCCAATCTGTCCACAAAGTGTTGTCCAAATCGGTCGATAATCTTTTGAGATATCCTGCTCACAGATAAACAGGGGTGCATACATAACCTCCGTCCACCTTTGGTGATGGAGGTAGTGAATGCATAAATGCAGCTGGAGAAGTGATGCTTGCTGGAGAAGTGATGCTTGCGACAGTTCAACAACATTCAAAAGGTTTTGGGAGTAATGGTTGGAAAATGAAACCCAACCAGTCTGGAATTGTGTGTTGGCCTTGTACCATGACTGGGATTGATAGAGGTAGTGATCAGGCAGTTTGTGCGGGGTGGTGAGCACCGTGTGCCGAGCTTGCACTCTCAGCTTTGTTTAAGTTCCAGTTATTGCCCTTGGCACCACAAATTCATTGCTTACATTCAAACTTACAACAACAACAACAACAACAGGCATTTTAAAGCCATTTTCCCTGCTAGAGTGGGGGTTACCTCCTTGCGGGCCCCAAGACAATCTTCTCAAACATTCAAACTTACAAAAGCAATTATTTTTATGTTGACATTAAGCTGGATAAATGTTAGACGACAGGCCTTCATTTGTTTCATACTCTTCTCTCGTTGGGGTTTTGTGCAAAGCAAATTGAATAAAACAGACAACTGTCCACTCTATCTGTATTATATTTCCCATAGGTGTTTCTATATTCACCATAATGATGTTTTTCTGCCTCAATGTTAAGCTGTGGGTAACAACAGAGACTGTGGATATAAGATATAAGATGGTGGGAATGGTGTTACCAGTGTTCGTAACTTGATAAAACTCGACCTTTGGCCAAGTAAATACAATAGTCATGGGTTGGCCCAGTACATATGATTTGGACAAATGAGAGGTAAAATGGCAATAATGTTTCTTTCATTCACTTCTCGTTTCAATCATTATTCACACACCTCTCCAGCTTCTCGTTGTGTGTGTTCATCCACCCTTCTAATGGTTTTGCAGCATGAACACAGTACGACCCATATCACTGCCTGTCTGATCCAGGCTGTGCTATAAAGGTGGAATATTGTGCTCCTCAATAGTTCATGTACGCATTTATATACTAAATAATCACAGCCCTCAATTACATTGGGGAGAAGTTAAAGCTGCGCCGTGCTGGCAGCTTGGCTCTTGTGCAAACCAGTAACTTCCCCTTCGAGCACAGCAGCTTGTAGTTTAATTTAGGTATTATCGACATTGTAAAACTCCCATTGTAACCCAGCAGTCGTATGGAAGGCAGAGTGGTGTTTGAATGTGTGATAACCATATTATGGCAGTGGAGCACCCATAATGGCCGGATGTGTGATAACTGTGATAACTACGGGAGCCCCAAGGGCCATATAACTGCACTGATATGCGACCATCTAGAAATTGCGTATTCACCAAGACATTATCAAAGTGGGAGACCGAACCCGTCTGGGAGGATGGCTTTTTTGCTAGTAACCATAATCTGCACAATTCCACCTGCACCCGGATTGATCTGCAAGGACGTATTCTTAACATGACAGCTTGTGTTATCTATTAGATGCCAATAATAAACAATTGGTGTTAATTTCTTGATCATAGTTATCGATTAACTACTTCCGATAGTATAACTGAATCTACGGCTGATTAGCCCGTCCCCTGCACAGCAGAAAACGGGGTTTTGTAATCATTTCTATGTGTCTGTCTGTCTGTCTGTCTGTGTGAGTGTGTCTGTCCGGGCCGTAACATTTTTACCATTTGAGTTTTGTCATTAAAGTTTCACCAAAGCTTTATTATTCGTCACCAAATCGTCAAAATTATTTATTTGTCAACACAATATTTTCACCAAATTTTCACTAAAGCTTTCTTATTTGTCACCAAATTGTCAAAATTATTTATTTGTCAACAAAATATTGTCACCAATTTTCACCAAAGCTTTATTTGTCACCAAATTGTCAAAAATTTTTATTTGCCAACACAATATTGTCACCAAATTTTCACCAAAGCTTTATTATTTGTCACCAAATTGTCAAAATTATTTATTTGTCAACAAAATATTGTCACCAAATTCTTTATTATTTGTCACCAAATTGTCAACATAATTCTTTATTTGTCAACAAAATATTGTCACCAAATTTTCACCAAAGCTTTATTATTTGTCACCAAATTGTAAAAATTATTTATTTGTCACCAAATTGTCAAAATTATTTATTTGTCAACAAAATAGTCACCAAATTTTCACTAAAGCTTTCTTATTTCTCACCAAATTGTCAAAATTATTTATTTGTCAACAAAATATTGTCACCAATTTTCACCAAAGCTTTATTTGTCACTAAATTGTCAAAAATTTTTATTTGCCAACACAATATTGTCACCAAATTTTCACCAAAGCTTTATTATTTGTCACCAAATTGTCAAAATTATTTATTTGTCAACAAAATATTGTCACCAAATTCTTTATTATTTGTCACCAAATTGTCAACATAATTCTTTATTTGTCAACAAAATATTGTCACCAAATTTTCACCAAAGCTTTATTATTTGTCACCAAATTGTAAAAATTATTTATTTGTCACCAAATTGTCAAAATTATTTATTTGTCAACAAAATAGTCACCAAATTTTCACTAAAGCTTTTTTATTTCTCACCAAATTGTCAAAATTATTTATTTGTCAACAAAATATTGTCACCAAATTCTTTATTATTTGTCACCGTGTCAACATAATTCTTTATTTGTCAACAAAATATTGTCACCAATTTTTCACCGAAGCTTTATTATTTGTCACAAAATTGTCAAAATTATTTAATAATAATAATAATAATTCATTTATTTTGTATAGCGCTTTTCCAGAAGCCCAAAGGCGCTTTGACAGAGTGGAAAACATAATGCATAACAATACATGAAAACAACAATTGCAAAAAGACAAGAATCAAGAAAACAAACAGCAGCGATATACGGCATATATATAAGACAAGAATCAAAAAGACAAGACAAGAATCAATAGGGAAATATTTAAAGCAAAAGGAGGGAGAAGGAGAAGAGATAGTCAGGGGTTAAATGCTGTGGGTTGAATGTTGAATGCAGCGTTGAACAGGTGGGTCTTTAGTGATGTTTTGAATGTGGTGAGTGAGGAGGAGTCTCTGATGGTGTGAGGTAGTGAGTTCCAGAGGGTGGGAGCAGCGATGGAGAAGGCCCTGTCCCCCCAGGATCTGAATTTGGTCCGGATGGAGGGGGTCAGGAGGTTGGTACCAGCAGAGCGGAGGTTGCGGGTGGGAGTGTGTCTGGAGAGGAGGTCAGCCAGGTAGGATGGGGCCAGGTTATGGAGGGCTTTGTATGTCAAGAGGAGGATTTTGTACTGGATTCTCTGGGGGATGGGGAGCCAGTGAAGCTTGTAAAGGACGGGGGTGATGTGGTCACGGGTCCGGGAATGAGTGAGTAGACGGGCAGCGGAGTTCTGAATGTATTGGAGTTTATTGGTGATTTTTGAGGGTGAACCATAGAGGAGGCTATTGCAGTAGTCCAGACGGGAGGTGATGAAGGCGTGGATGAGGGTTTCTGCAGCCGTGGAGGAGAGGGATGAGCGGAGACGGGCAATGTTTTTCAGGTGAAAGAAGGCTGACTTTGTGATCTGTTTAGTGTATTTGTCGAAGGAAAGGGTTTGGTCAAAGATGACGCCAAGATTCCGGATGTGAGGGGAGGTGGATACTGGGATACCGTCGATGTTGAGGGCAAAGTTATGGGTGGATTTTGTGAGCGTTTTTGGGCCAATGATGATTATTTCAGATTTTATCACAGTTAAGCTTGAGGAAGTTGATTTGAAGCCAGGATTTTATTTCAGTGATGCAGTTTGTCAGGATAGAGTGGGTGTCGGTGGAGACGGACTTGGTGGAGATGAAAAGCTGGATGTCATCGGCGAAGCAGTGGAATTGGAGACCATGACGGCGGATTAAGTGACCGAGCGGGGACAGGTAAAGGATGAAGAGGAGGGGGCCAAGAACTGAACCTTGGGGGACACCTTGGGGGAGGGGAGCAGTGGGGGATTTGCAGTTATTGATGGAGATGAACTGGCATCTGTCAGAGAGGTATGATTTAATCCAAGAGAGGGCAGTGCCGGTGACGTTAAAGGTGGATTCAAGTCGGGTGAGGAGGATAGTGTGATCGATGGTGTCAAAGGCAGCGCTGAGGTCGAGGAGGACGAGAATGTTGAGGTTGCCAGCGTCAGAGGAGAGGAGAAGGTCGTTGGTGATTTTGAGGAGAGCAGTTTCAGTACTGTGGTTGGAGCGGAATCCGGATTGGAATGTTTCATACAAGTTATTGGCAGAGAGATGATGTTTGAGTTGAGTGGCTACAGCGCGTTCCAAAACTTTTGACAGAAAGGGTAGGTTGGAGATGGGTCTGAAGTTGTTTAGGGTGTCAGGGTTTAGACCAGGTTTTTTTAGAATGGGGGTAACAGCAGCAATTTTGAGGGAAGGTGGGACGATGCCTGTAGACAGGGAGGAGTTTATTGTTGCAATGATAAGTGGAGAGAGAGCAGGGAGGGAGGCTTTGACAAAGCTGGAGGGGATGGGGTCAAGAGTGCAGGTGGCAGTTTTCATTCCTATGAGGAGTTCAGAGAGGTCAGTAGGAGAGATTGGGGAGAACCGAGACAGGGGATGGCAGGACAAGGGGGGGCAGGTGGTTGGAGGGGGAGCGGGTGCGGCGGTGGTCAAGCTGTTGTAGATGTTGTCAATTTTGCGTTGGAAGAAAGAGAGGAAGGAGATGCAGTTGTCTACTGTGAATGACTGGGTGGTGGTGTTCAGGGGGCGGAGGAGTTTGTTTATTGTCGAGAAGAGTGCTTTTGGGTTTCCGGAGCCAGAGTGGATAATTTGAGAGTAGTAGGCAGAGCGGGCGCGGGAGAGGGCATCTTTGTAGTGTTGTATGTGGTCCTTGTAGGCTTGGGAGTGAACTGTGAGACCCGTTTTATTGCGGAGTCTTTCAAGTTGGCGAGCACGAGTTTTCATCAGGTGGAGTTCAGGGGTAAACCAGGGAGCAGAATGGGTGAAAGAAACTGTTTTGGTTTTTACAGGCGCAAGCTGGTCAAGGCAGGAGGAGAGAGTGTGGTTGTAGTAGTCAGTGAGGTCGGAAGGGGTGTGGAGGTCAATGAAGGGAGAAGTGGACATTTTTTCAGAGAGGGTGGATGAGAATGAGGTAGGTGAAAGAGCGTTTAGCTTACGGAAGTTGATTGTGCGATAATGCCTTGGTGTTGGGGCGGGGATGTTGATGGTCAGAGTGATGGCTAAGTGGTCAGAGAGGGTGAGGTCGGAGCCATAGAGATGGTGCAAATTTAATCCAGTGGAGCAGACAAGGTCCAAAATGTGACCACGGATATGGGTAGGAAAGTCGACATGTTGAGTGAGGTTAAAGCAGGTGAGTAAATCAGTGAAGTCAGTGGTTATTGTGGAGTCAGTGGAGTCCATGTGGATATTGAAATCACCAAGGAGGAGGATTGAGGGGGAGAGGGAACATAGCTGGGTCAGAAAGTAGGAGAAGTCAGACAGGAATGATGGGTGTGGTTTGGGAGGGCGGTAGACGACAGCCATGACTGACTGCGTGTGACCAGAGAGTTTTAAAGCCAGGTGTTCAAATGATGGAGCAGATGAGATGGAGATGAGGTTGGTCTTGATGTCTTGACGGTGGATAACGGCAATTCCACCACCTCGGCCCTCCGAGCGTGGTTTATTGACGTAGGAATATCCATTGGGTGTGGTGAGGTTGAGTGTGTAGTAGTCCAGAGGTTGTTGCCAGGTTTCGGTGAGACAGAGAAAGTCCAGTTTGTTATCCAGGATGTATTCGTTCAGGATGAGGCATTTATTGTTGAGGGACCGGGTGTTGAACAGGGTGAGCTTGATGTTGTTTTGAACAGCAGGGATGAATTCAGGTGATTTAGCCAGGGTTCGTAGGCAAGAGGTGCGATCGTGTGGGTTGCTGTGACCAGGTGCGCTGGGACGAAGAGTGAGAGTGCGCTGAGCCGACCAGAGGACGGGGATGGAGTGACCTGATTGCAAATAAACAAACTTGCGACCGGAGCCACGGTGAATGTACCTGGGTCGTCGGAGGAGTCCATTTGATTTGATGGCAGAGATGCATGATGGGGTGGAGCGGGTATTGAGCAGAAGAAGCCTTGCGGCGGAGTACTTCAGAGCCATGCCAGGCAGGAGCGAAGGGACGAGTACGAGGCCAAGGTCGAGGAGGCAAAGCGGCAAACGCAGCGGCAAACGCAGCGGCAAACGCAGCGGCAAACGACTGCAGCCGCTAATCAAGACCACAGCGGCAAACAAGGCCACAAGGCCACCGGCAAACAAGGCCACGGCCACAATCAACGGGAGCGGGCCTTTCGAATTCCGTATTCCGTACCATCAAAAGCAGATTCCGTTATCCAGCCGGAGAACACGCGGCACGTGCGGGTGTGAAAAGGCAGGACAGGTGTGAGATGTCAGGTCAGAAAGGTAGAAGCAGACCCTGTACATCCATCCAGTCGGAGAAGCGGCGAATATGCAACGCCAGCGTCCTCTCGCAACCGAACCCGGAAGAGGTTTCATGTGATATTTATTTGTCAACACAATATTGTCACCAATTTTTCACCAAAGCTTTATTATTTGTCACCAAATTGTCAAAAATTATTCATTTGTCAACAAAATATTGTCACCACATTTCCAATTTCCACCAAAGCTCTCTCTCTCTCTCTCTCTCACGCTCTTTCTCACCCCCTCTCTCTCACTCCTCCTCTCTCGCTCCTGCTCTCTCTCTCCTGCTCTCTCTCTCTCTCTCTCTCTCTCTCTCTCTCTCTCTCTCTCTCTCTCTCTATCTATCTATCTATCTATCTATCTATCTCTCTATCTCTCTATCTCTCTATCTCTCTATCTATCTCTCTATCTCTCTATCTCTCTCTCTCCTGCTATCTCTCTCTCTCCTGCTATCTCCCAATCTCTCTCTCTCCTCCACTCTATCTCCTCCTTTCTGTCCCAACCCTCCCCCCTCTTTCTCTCCTCTCTCCCCCCCCCCCCTCCCCCCCTCCTCCCCCCCTCCTCCCTTTCTTTCTTAATATTCTAGTCAATCCAAAAAGTGAATGCATAGCTAGGTCAGTATCTATAAACCTCCTAAGTTTTTTTTTTTGTCCACCATTAACAACAACCGTAATTTTGGCAACCACGCAAATATTTGGTGTTCCCATCAGCAAAGCAACGAAATTAATATGCTAGTGTATACAAAAATTGGTGGAACAATCTGGAGTATTTTAAGTGGGGAAGGCAAGTGACTGTTTAAGACTTCCCTTCCCAACTACTTTCTGATCAAACAAGAGTTATTTTGGATCTCATGTGGCACTTACTGTATCAACTTTCAGCTATGATAATTTTCTATGATAAAATATGATAATTATGATAATTATATGTATAATGAATGATAATTTCTACACTTCCAATACTGATATTTGGTTCTGCTGCAATATCAAGCACATTGATCTAATGATTGCCCAAAAGAAACTGTTCAACACAGACATTGGTTGTGTCATTCCACATGAGTATGTTCATCATCCATTATATTCACGTCCATTTAAAAACTTTCTGCGTCATTAAAACACTTATTTATTTATGAAAGAGGCAATTTACTGAACTGATTCGCTCGATTTTTGTTAGCAACTTCATTGCACGATTCTGCTTCCCCGAGTATGATGCACTCGACGTATTTCTGAGAAATGTGAATGTTAGGTGCATTTTGGGTAAAAGTTGGGAACCTCACTTTTTAACATGAATAGTGTATGCTGAATTCGATTAACCCGGTTCCCAAGCCGAATTTTGAGTTTTTAACCTTCTAATTAGCATAAACAAAATGGCCGCCAAATTGCCATTTTTGGACAATTTCTTTGAACAAGCATTTATATATCATGTATATACATGCAGCTCTTTTACTTTAACTTTACAACCTTTACCCCAAATGCACCTATAAGCTTATACATGGCCTTTTTTCATAAATCTGTCGTCTATATTATGGTTGGCGACATATTGAAAGAGACATTCAAACTGATATTGAAATTGGACACTATAAAATGGGAAATGGTTTTAATAAGACAATTTTTCATACAACTATTTATTCTAAAATTAAGTATACATGGCCATGAAGCACAAACATTCAGGAATGTCACACATGTTGTTTTGCCAAACTACATCAAATTCATACAAGGGGTCTGATCATCACTCTGTTGCTGGCAGGCACACATTCATGTGCACCTCAACTCTGAATAGTGACATTTGCAGCGTCAAGTCTTGCATTACTTCCGGCATGCACAACAAATCATCTCGAGGCAACTTTCTGGGATTGGACTCAGTGACATCAGAATAGGCTCTCGTCCTGAATCACCACGTTTCCATTCCATTTCTACAGGTGCAGGAAGGTCAGGTATGGCACAATGAGCATTTCTCCATACCATGGCTTGATGGTGTACTCGCATCAAATGGAGATGAAGAGCATCATTTGTCGGTGACATTGCTTCTGGTTTACCAGTCTTGGAGAACAACATATGTCGTGCTGAATCAACAGAGGAACCCTCAAAATTCAAAACTCAAAATTCGGCTTGGGAACCGTGTTAATCGAATTCAGCATACGCTAGTTATGTTAAAATGTGAGGTTCCCAACTTTTACCCAAAAATGCACCTAGAAGCTTATACATGGCCTTTTTCCATAAATCCATCTATTCTATGAGGCACTGACTGTTAGCCGCCATCTTGGTAGCCCCCAGAATGCTTTGTGTGACATCACTTTGCACATCAATAGCCAGATATTGTCACGAAATGTTCACAACAATTTCAGCAATCTGTCCTTCCGTTAAGATTATCTACAACAAACTGTGTAAGTTAACCTTGAACAATCCCCTCATATTTATTTGATACTTATATCTATCAGATGTTTATTATAAGAGATCTAATAATGAAGCTCTGCATTCATCACGCCTTCTCCACACAGGGATCTCTTTTACTCCAAAAGAGCCTGGAAAGCACCTTGTCTCTGTGCGTAAAGATGGCAGACACATCGTTAACAGCCCCTTCATGGTCAAAATGACTACCTCGGAGATTGGAGATGCCAGTAGGGTCAGAGTGGCTGGCCGTGGACTCAAGGAAGGTCAAACATTCCAGATGGCGGACTTCACTGTGGACACCACCGATGCAGGTATCTTAATGTTAATTTTTATTTATTGGGATTATTGAGCAGCACTGAGGTAGATCAAGTGCATTTCATTGTGTAAGGACTTTTGTTTTGGGTCCATTGAAAGAACACTGTGCTGGCAGGATATGGTGGGATGAATTTGGCCGTCGAGGGGCCCAGCAAGGTGGACATCAACTGTGAAGATCTGGATGATGGAAAATGTCAAGTGTCATATTGTCCAACAGAACCAGGGATCTACTCAATAAGCATCAAATTTTCAGATGAGCACATCCCAGGTTTGTTCCTTTGGTATTTTTGGCAGATCTATATTTTCTCCAATGTTTAAGATTCCAAGCTTGTTTTTTCTACGGCTAGTGGACATGATTAGCCTCGTGATGAGATAACGCATTGATTGGCAGGAATAAATTAACCAAAAAGAAAAACTTGCAGGAAGACATGATACACACGATATAACGTGAGGTCATATTGAGGTAAATATCTGCTACTAAAGCACATTGTAACTAATTGTAACTCCAGATAATATTGTAACTCCGGATCTGGATCTTCACCAAAATCTAATCATTTCGTCCTTCTCACATGTCACAAAATCGAATCATTTCCTCCTTCGGCTACATCTCTGCCAAATTTCGTCCGAATCCGTCCACAACTTGCTGAGATATCTTGTTCACAGACAAACAGACAGACAGACAAACAGACATATAGGGGTGAAAACTTAACCTCCATCCACCTTTGGTGTCGGAGGTAATTACGTTATAATAATTCCAATCATTTTCATCATACAAGTGTTTTCTCTTGGATAACTACCTTCAGGCTTGCTTTTCGACATGGTACACATACAGTACAGGTGAAAACATGGCCTATTTGATGATCCGACCTGCATGCATGCCTCACGTTGCTG
Source organism: Myxine glutinosa (assembly GCF_964187855.1). NCBI lineage: Eukaryota > Metazoa > Chordata > Myxini > Myxiniformes > Myxinidae > Myxine > Myxine glutinosa. The sequence goes on along the minus strand of NC_136271.1, from coordinate 109,360,467 downwards.
AAATCTCACAAATCCCATATTCTGCATGGATTTGACGACTGTCTCCTAATGTCCCTGTTATCCATGCAAAAGTGAACTGACGTGTCGGTGTGTGTGTGTGTGTGTGTGTGTGTGTGTGTGTGTGTGTGTGTGTGTGTGTGTGTGTGTGTGTGTGTGTGTGTGTGTGTGTGTGTGTGTGTGTGTTTGTTTGTTTGTTACATTTCTTGTTTTCTCCATAAGTGGATTTCAGAAGGTGGAACTGAGTTCTCCCAGGTCTCAAGGTATCCACCTCCGGTTTGGTAAGGGATCACGATTCAAAGACCAAGCATTGAAGTTTACTTGTTCTCAAAGTCTCGTTCCGAGGACTCTTTTCAGGATCATCATTGCAGCTTCCAACTGTAGTTTGTTTGCTGTAGTGTTCCCGGCGTTGGTTTTTAAGATCTCCTTGAGGTTCTTCTTAATCATTCCCATTGCTCCAATTGGCGCTGGTACCATTTCGTCAATTTTTAACTTCCAGGATCTTTTGGCTTCATTTTTAGGATCCTAGTGTTTGGTCATTTTCTTGATTTCTGTGTTGCTTAGCCCAAAATTGCTTGGTACTGACTCCTCAATTAGCAATGCTGTCTTTTCTTTGTTGTACCTAAGTACTGTATGTGGACACAATGCTTTGTTTTCTATGTTTACACTCGATATGATCATCAGGTTGTATACGAGCTCATCGACCTTGTTTTCAATTATTGCTGTCGGTTCATGTTTCCATGAGCTTTCTGAAACTAGGATATTGAAATTTTTGCAGATGTGTCAGTGATTACTCTATATACACTACATGGCCAAAAATATGTGGACACACGAACATCACACCCATATGTGCTTGTCGAACATCTCATTCCAAAATCATGGGCATTAATATGGAGTTGGTCCCCCCCTTTGCTGCTATAACAGCCTCCACTCTTCTGCGAAGGCTTTCCACTAGATGTTAGAACATTTCTGCGGGGATCTGCTTCTATTCAGCCACAAGAGCATGAGTGAGGTCGGGCACTGATGTTGGGTGATTAGGCCTGGCTCACAGTCGGCGTTCCAATTCATCCCAAAGGTGTTTGATGGGGTTGAGGTCAGGGCTCTGTGCAGGCCAGTCAAGTTCTTCCACACCGATCTCGACAAACCATTTCTGTATGGACTTCGCTTTGTGCACGAGGGCATGGTCATGCTGAAACAGGAAAGGGCCTTCCCCAAACTGTTGCCACAAAGTTGGAAGCACACAATCGTCTATAATGTCATTGTATGCTGTAGCGTCAAGATTTCCCTTCACTGAAACTAAGGGGCCCAGCCCAAACCATGAAAAACAGCCCCAGACCATTATTCCTCCTCCACCAAACTTTACAGTTGACACTATGCAATCGGGAAGGTAGCGTTCTCCTGGCATCCGCCAAACCCAGATTCGTCCGTCGGGCTGCCAGATGGTGGAGCGTGATTCATCACTTCAGAGAACGCCTTTCCACTGCTCCAGAGTCAAACGGCGGCGAGCTTTACACCACTCCAGCCAATGCTTGGCATTGCACATGGTGATCTTCAGCTTGTGCGCAGCTGCTCGGCCATGGAAAACCATTTCGTGAAGCTCCCGACGAACAGTTGTTGTGCTGACGTTGCTTCCAGAGGCAGTTTGGAACTTGGTAGTGAGTGTTGCAACCGAGGACAGACGATTTTTACGCACTATGCGCTTCAGCACTCGGCGGTCCTGTTCTGTGAGCTTGTGTGGCCTACCACTTCGCGGCTGAGCTGTTGTTGCTGCCAAATGTTTCCACTTCACAATAACGGCACTTAAAGTTGACTGGGACAGCTCTAGCAGGGCAGAAAGTTGACGAACTGACGTTGGAAAGGTGGCATCCTATGACGGTGCCACGTTGAAAGTCACTGAGCTCTTCAGTATGGCCCATTCTACTGCCAATGTTTGTCTATGGAGATTGCACGGCTGTGTGCTTGATTATATATACCTGTCAGCAATGGGTGTGGCTGAAACAGCCAAATCCACTAATTTGAAGTGGTGTCCGCATACTTTTGGCCATGTAATGTAACTTGCTGTGGCTTTGTGTGTACAGCTGTGCTGATATGAGTTTTTTGTATGACGATAGGAGGTGACTCGGGCTTTCTGTTTATTCCATGCAGAACTTACACCTCTCCGCTTGACACACTATTTTCTTAAGGCCATTACAATAGTGTCCTTCATCTTGGGCATTTTTATGATTCATTCTCTATCCTAGTTGAGCTGACCTCTTCTGTTTTTTTCTTTTTTTTGTGTACATAGTCAAGGCTGGTGCAAATGCTAGAATACTGAATGGATCAGAATGTAACAGAACAAAATGAAAAGTAGAGTGAGGTGGGAAACACCAAGCAGCAAGGTTCAAGGACAAAATAGGGGGAGACTTCGACAAACACTGGGTGTAGGGAGGAAACAATGGTAGGGGAGGATGCTTGGGGTGGTCAATATGGATACATAAGCAAACTTTCAGGAAGGAAAAACTGGAAATTTGGAAGGAGATGTGCTTGGGGCGAGGTGGTGGAGGGTGGGGGGGGGGGGTGGGGGGGGGGGATAACTGGGATCAAAAAGATCATGGTTTTTGGGTTGGGTGGGGGATGATCTGAGATGGTGGTAAACAGCTGTCTTGAAGACTTGGATGTAAGAATGAGATGGAAGAGAATGTGGAAGTTGGTTCCTCAGGCAAGGAAAAAAGAGGAACGAATGAAAGAAGAGAGCAGTGATTCAGGATTTTGGAAGTTTTGCGAGATGGGAGTTGATGGTGGGCCACGTGTGCCCTGAAGAAGCCTGGGAAGGGGAAAAACATGGAAATAGCAGAGGGTGCAGGACCAAAAAGAAGGCAGTAGATGACAGAGATATCACCGACTTGTCTGCAATGTGAAAGTAATAGGACCATAGACTTCATAGTGATAGGACCTTCATCGAGGAAGATTCCAATGATCTTGAAAGCCTTGGCTGAAACAGCGAAATGCACGAATTAGAAGGGGTGTCCGCATACTTTTGGTCATGTAGTGTATATAAAGAGAGACGGCGCTGATCTCATGTCTGATGTTGAGGGCCTCCATCTAATGTTGGGAGAGTAGAGGTATATAGCATGTCCAAGGTAGATTGACCTGGTTTGAATCCAAATTGATTCTCTGAGATGAGGTTGTTGGAGAAAAGGAATGATTTTATATCAACTGCGATGATAGATTTTGCATGACTTTTTTCATGACTTTGCATGATATTCCATGACTTTGCTGATGATTGGAAGTAAGGTAATTGGTCAGTAAGTTAAGGGGATCCGTAACACCAATGCTGTAATATTGGCTGATTTCCAAGCAGAACGAAGATGACCTCGGATAAATGACAGGGTGAAAAGGGCAGAGAGAGGAAGTGCAAGAGCAGCAGAGAAGATTTTTTAGGACATGTGACGTGACGCAGTTGCAGAATCAGAGTGGAGGGTTCCCAGAAACGCTTCCACCTTCTCAGGTGTAAAAGACAGAATTTAGGAGCAGTTGGTTATGGCTGGGAAGGGTGGGTACAGAGCGAGAGGAGTTGGGGATGCAAGATTTTGAAGCAAACACAAAATTGAGGAATTCTGCCTTCTCACGAGCGAAGTCGGCTGTGGTTCCATTTGAGGTAAGGGAAGGGACGGAAAGGGAGCATACATTATGACAGACATACTTGACAAGGCGCTACGAGGTTTTAGAGGAGGGAGGCAAGTTTGAAAGGTCATGCTTGAGATTGGACAGATGTTCCTTTCCGGCTCTCCTGAGAGTAGGCACACACTTTGTTGCAGGCTTTGTGGAATGATCTGAGGTTGCCTTCAGTAGGATTTTCCTTTCAGGAGGAGAATGCAAGTTGTTTCAAAGCAACTGCCTCACCACAGGATTCAGAGTACCAAGACCCAGAGGATGGGTAAGATGAAGACGAGATGAAGACAACTGAAGATGAGATGGGATTAATCTGTGCATAAGAGAGAGCAGGTTTCTGTGGAAGAATTCCCAGGCAGAGTTAATTTCAGGAGCTATAGGCTTCCAAAAAATGGTTTTGCAGTACTTGGACAAAACTGTACGCTGTCTCGACAAATCATATTTGCTGTGAGTTGTGTGGGCAGAGTAACAGCGTGACTCGGACAAAATGGCGGCACCTAACGATGCAATGACAGAGCTAACTTCATCCAAAAGATCAGTTTGTTCAGTGCATCTTTTTGTCAAAGACTGATGAAAAGTTGTGAGCTTCTCTGAGAAGTGTTGGCCGAAGGTTAATCTCTGGACTGTTCTGTTTGACCCTTCGGCTACATATGGTTGCCAATGTGCCTGTTATTTAAAGTTCCCAGACAAAGCTAATATCGATTGTGCTGGGAAGCACAAAGCAAAAGTTGAAAGGACCCTTCTCATGTCCTTTTTCTCAATATGCGCAGGGTAAGGTGTTCTCTGAACTCTCTCATTATCTGTGTTTCTAGTCTCTATTTTCATGATGGTGTTTGGTTTCTGTTTGTGGGGCCTTGTATATTCTTCTTGTGGCATTGTTTGCCAGTTACTTTTTCTTGAATGAGCTTTTAATTGGAACTGTTTTGTTGAGAATGCTCCTTGCGAGGTCGGTAATTTTTATGGCGAAGCCCATAGGGAAAGGCCGTCCAGAACAGTGTTTGTCCGTCTGTATGTATGTATGTATGTCCCCTCAAACGTACACCAATCAGTGCTAAGGATCTGGTCACATGACAGGGTGATGTGATTATGTCTGATGTCATTACCGTGGTACGGTGGCTGACTCCACAATCCGCCATTTTGATTCCTATGCCATTCAGGCCGAACATATCGTTGAACCTGTAATATATCACAATCGCCATGCTCTCCCTTCACGTTTTTCATTCAGTGTGAAATACAAACAAATAGATTGTGAAAATGACCATGAAATATCAAAAGCATAGACGTTACAGGTCTTCCAACAATACAGTATGTATAGGCCTTAGGCTTCATGCCTTCATTCCTCACCTTCAGGCCGCTTCGGACAAATTAGCCCAGGTTTCTTAATACAGTAGTATTGTTTTTGTAATAATAATAATAATAGCGTTAATACTAATAAAATAGTAAATATAACCATAACACTTCAATCCCAATGTCATGAATGCAAAGTTCATGGATTGAAGCGGTGTATGGTTCATGGATCAATGATAAGCGGTGTATAGTACTAATAACCATGGTAGAAAGGAATTAGCCTCAGTTTTGTTTTTTTTGTAATATCATTTTCGTAATAATGATAACGTAACGTTAATATTATAGTAAATCTATTTGTAACACTAATCCCTTCATAGTGACTGCAAAGTTACTGGAGGTTAAAATATATCATCTTATACATATGAAAGTAGCGGCAGTTTTGTGTCCGGCCATCAGGCTACGTCGTTATGTCTATGATGTCATTACGGCGTACGACGGCTGACTTCACCGACCAACATTTTAATTTATTTGCCATACAGGCCATGTCGAACATGTCGTCGAAGCGGTGGAACCTGTCATGTGTTTTTACACACGGACAGTTGTACGTTGCAGCGAGTAGAGTACTATGGCTATGCCGCTATTAGACTTTCGGACTTGTTTTAATGTTACATGTGATTGTGTGTCATGTGGTAATGTGATGTGAGACTGTCCATGTGACCTACACAGGAAGCCCATTTTCTGTGCTGGTCTCTGGTGAAGGCAAGAAGCGACAAACAGTCACGAGGCAACAGCAGGCTGCTGTAGCAGCCACCATTGGGTCACCTTGTGAGCTTCTCTTTCAGGTCTCCGGTGAGTACACATCTTAGTATAATTCACCAAATGTCTGTCTGTTCCCAGGTACAGCAAAAACGGTTGAACCGATCGCAACGAAATTTTGGGTGGATAATCCTGGGACCCCCTGGAGTAAAATAGCCTATATTGTTTTTCCAATTTTCCAGTTTTTCCAAACACGAAGGAATAATCTTCACCGATATGAACAGCGATGTGGCTTTTGTTGAAATTCTACAAATACTGTTTAGATTTTGATGATTTGCGTGTGATACGATTTAACGGATGTTTATACAAATCGTTTAAAATAAAAAAAGCCTTCAATTTCTGACATTTTGCCTTTTCATTGGGACCTCCCAATTGAAGACTGATGCCCGTAGTGCGGGTTCCGTTGCTAGTTTTCCTAATTCTTCATCAGTCAATGGACTTGCTCATCGTTTTTCATAAAAGTAATGAGATGTTAACTTTAGTGAAGATATTTGTAGCAAAGATTGCTTAAAACTTGTATTTCATTTTTATTGCTGGACATCACGCTTATTCCACAGACGATCAGAGCTCACCAGAGCTAACCGCCGAAGTCACCGGCCCATCAGGACGCTGCTGGCCAGCTGAGCTGCATGAAGAAGATGATGGGACATACATCGTGGCTTTTGTTCCCTATGAGAAAGGACCACACACTGTCATTGTACTACACAATGGCCAGAACGTTACAGGAAGCCCGTTTCGTTTCACCGTGGGGCCGCTTGGCGACGGCGGTGCACATAGGGTGCAGGTGGGAGGCTCTGGACTGGAGTTCGGAAAGACTGGCATACCTGGTGAGTTTGATCATGACTCATTTTGTCAGGATTTTCTCCATGAAGGATGTGGTGGTAGCGTACATACATGCTAAGCATTATGTACATGCATGTATTAATGCATGTACTGCATTAGGAACAATGTGTTCCTCAAACGAGGAACAATGATTTGAAGAATAATGATTTGAGGAACAGTGATTTGAGGAACAATGATTTGATGAACAATGATTTGAGGAACAATGATTTGAGGAACAATGATTTGAGGAACAGTGATTTGAGGAACAATGATTTGAGGAACAATGATTTGAGGAACACCATCTGCTTTCCAGCTGAATTCAGCATCTGGGCGAGGGAAGCTGGAGCTGGTGGCATCTCTGTAGTTATCGATGGACCAAGTAAAGCAAATGTGTCTTTTGCTGACAGGAAAGATGACTCCTGTGTGGTTTCATACGTGGTGCAGGAACCAGGTGAGAGCCGTATGGAAACGTGGACTTGTTAAGAGCGATTGAGTTTTACCAAATTCAGTGTGCAACTGCATGTTACGTGTAATCTAACAGTTCCTGTCTTGCTGGCAGCTCTCTCCTCTCGCCAAATCGACAAAGAAGCAAATTGATTCGGTATGCGTGTTGTGGGAATTTTATGTTTGCAAGTTTTTGAATGTGCATCACCATGGTTGTTCTTGATAACCAAACAGGTCAATATGAAGTCTCTGTGAAGTTTAATGACATCCATGTCCCTGGCAGTCCCTTCTATGTGCCGTTTGTTCGGCCAGTTCAGCCTAAAAGGCCGATTCTCCAGGTGAGGGATTCCTGTTTGTTATCAATTAATGCCATTAAGTGTTTATAATATGAAGCTTGTTAGTCTCACCCCAAAGGGGATGCAAACCTATTGGTGCGTGTGTGTGTGTGTGTGTGTGTGTGTGTGTGTGTGTGTGTGTGTGTGTGTGTGTGTGTGTGTGTGTGCGTGTGCATGCGTGTGTGTCTGTGTGCATGCATGTCTGTGCGTGCGTGTCTGTGCGCGCATGTCTGTGTGCGCGTGTGAGTGTCAGTGTGCGCGTGTCAGTGTGCGCGTGTCAGTGTGCGCATGTCAGTGTGCGCGTGTCAGTGTGCGCGTGTCTGTGTGTCTGTGTGCGCGTGTCTGTGTGCGCGCGTGTGTGTGTGTGTGTGTGTGTGTGTGTGTGTGTGTGTGTGTGTGTGTGTGTGTGTGTGTGTGTGTGTGTGCGTGCGTGCGTGAGCGCGCTTCTATATATTTTCGCTTTAAAAATGTTTTCTCTGCAACCAACCATTTGTCCGATTGATGGAAAACTTAAATATGGGATGGACTCCCCATGGAGAATATTTTATTGATCACTGACATCGTCGTGTGTTGGGCTAGTTGGGCTAATCTTGGGCTAATGTTAATAATAAGTATAAGTTGTTGCTAATAATATAAGTATAAGTTGTTATATAATATAAATATAAGTACAGTGAAACCTTGACTTACGAGTTTAATTCGTTCTGTGACCGAGCTCGTAACTCAATTTGCTCGTTTCTCAAATTAAATTTCCCCATTAAAATGCATTGAAATGCTATTAATCCGTTCCAGCCCCCAAAAAACCACACCAATTTTTTTTGTTACGTGTTTTTAAATAAGAAAAATGTACTTTATAAATAACAAATAATGTATAAACAAGCACGACCTCGTATATACTGTACGTAATAAGCGGCGTTACGCGCGCTGCTTGTAAACAAGGAGGAAGCGGACAACGCGGTAATTTGTAAGAGTCTTTATTCAAGAGCTCACTGTAACACTGGCGCGCTCCAGGCTGCGCGCCCGGTGTATATCCTGAGGCCACGCCTACCCCTCGGCGTGGCCCCCGCCCACTTGGTGCGCGGAATGATGTCACCACGCCAGTGAGCTTCCGTGTCCGCCACAATGTAAAGAAATAAACTGGTTTTATTAAGTGTATTTACCTTGAAGATCAGACGAAGATGCTGGCGGAGGTGGAGATGACTTTTGCCTTTTTCGCCACACTTTCCTCGCTTTCACTTGCAGGGCGTTTCAATAAAAACCTGTCCAACGAGGTTTGTTTCTTCCTCCCTTTCAAAATGTTTCGATCGTACTGCTACGATCGTACTGCCTCGCCAAGTCGACAACACGCACACCTCGCTCATGTTTTTCGACGATTGCGTGTTTTATATCCAAGCACATCATCCTCTTCTTCTTCTCAGTACTGCCCTTGGCACTCAATTTCTTAGGACCCATGGTTAAAACTAAGAAATTTTCCAAAATAACCAAAATGCGAAAACAAAGCAGCAGCTATATACGGCAGAGATGCTTGCACGGCAAGATAACCACGTGACCGGAACCCACCTGGTGGCGGGTGGCGTAAGCTCCAAAATAACCAAAATGCGAAAACAAAACAGCAGCGATATACGGCAGAGATGCTTGCACGGCAAGATAACCACGTGACCGGAACCCACCTGGTGGCGGGTGGCGTAAGCTCCAAAATAACCAACATGCGAAAACAAAACAGCAGCGATATACGGCAGAGATGCTTGCACGGCAAGATAACCACGTGACCGGAACCCACCTGGTGGCGGGTGGCGTAAGCTCCAAAATAACCAAAATGCGAAAACAAAACAGCAGCGATATACGGCAGAGATGCTTGCACGGCAAGATAACCACGTGACCGGAACCCACCTGGTGGCGGGTGGCGTCAGCTCCAAAATAACCAAAATGCGAAAACAAAACAGCAGCGATATACGGCAGAGATGCTTGCACGGCAAGATAACCACGTGACCGGAACCCACCTGGTGGCGGGTGGCGTCAGCTCCAAAATAACCAAAATGCGAAAACAAAACAGCAGCGATATACGGCAGAGATGCTTGCACGGCAAGATAACCATGTGACCGGAACCCACCTGGTGGCGGGTGGCGTAAGCTCGTAACTCAGATCTCGGCTCGCATCTCAAAGCAATAAACCGCCCGAGCGACGGCTCGTATCTCGGAAAACTCGTAAGTTGGTGCACTCGTAAGTCAAGGTTTCACTGTATAAGTATAAATATAAATATAAGTATAAGTTGTTGCTAATAATAATAAGTTGGGCTAATGTTGGGCTAATCCCTGGTGTTGGGCTAGCGGCTAGGGTGCCGGCTTAGGATCCTAGGATCCTGGGTTCGAATCCCGGTCGATCGCCGAATTAATGCCAGGGGGGTTGACTCAGCCTGTCATCCTTCCGAGGTCGGCTAATTGAGTACCAGTTCACTGGTAATTCCCTGTTTGTCGTTGAAGGCGGCAAAAAGGGTTGGCGTCAGGAAGGGCATCCAGCCGTAAAACATTGCTTCAAAAAGGGGACCAAAAAACAACAACTACCACGGTTCCCGAAAAGGCCAACCCCCGCTTTGCGGGGAAAAATGGCCTCTAAACGGTGGTTTTACTGACATCGTCGGTCACACGGTATGGCAGCCATATTGGATTAAAGGTGAAAAAAATCGGACATATTTTTCTCTGAAACCGCTCAACAAATTTTTTTTTTAACTTGGCATATGTCATCAACTCCCCATGGAATATATAGTGTGACGTGATAAGTATCACATCATCATTGAAGTGGTATTCCAGCCATAAATTGTTGAATCAAAATCCTTATCTGAAAAATCTGAAACTTCATATATCTGATGTACGACCTGATGTGAGAGAATAATTTAATTTATGACGTCATCAGTTACGTTGTCTGATGGTCATATTGGATTGAAAATAAAAATGAAAAGAATATTCTTCTCCAGAACTGCTGAACAGATCGATGCGAAACTTCATACATATGATTGACTAGCCATTGGGAATATATAGTTTGAATATTTTTTCATAGTCACCTTCATTGGTGCAATTTAGCCTTGATATGCAACAAATGTGCTTGTTAAATATCCTAATAATCAATCAATAGTCAATTAAGCAACAGACATTTGCAATGTATGTGACATAATATGGTGCATGGATGATACAGATGCATGGGCCATACCAGCAGTGGGGCATAATATTAACGTGTCAATCAAGTGTATTTTAAAAATAGTTTCCTCCATTATAAAAAAAGATATCAAATGAGATGTTTTACAATCTAAAGACTGCAAGAAAATTCCAGTGATTTAATTAAAAAGTAATTTAATTTTTTTTAAATTTAAATTTAAAATTTAAAAAGTAAAAAGTAATTAAAAAGTGAGCATAGCTCAATCTTTGCAGTGTTCGGCCATGGTTCTTGCTTTATGATGTTTCTCATGGCATTGTTTGCCTGCAGGCCCAGCAGCATTCATTAGCAAAAGTCCAGGATGGAATTCAATTAAATGGTTGGAACAAGAACCACTCGCCTAATTCCAGTCAGGATGACCACTTACCTACATCGAGTCAGAACAACCACATACCCTCCAAAACTCTAAACGGTAAGTTCAAATTACAATATCTCCATTAACGGTCAACAATCCCCAAACGATTACCAAAAAATGTTTAAAAAAAAAATGTAATTCGTTAAAGTGGGCATCCCATCTTGCCAGCATTAGTAGGTGGACATTAAAGATCCCGCGGGGTCCTTCGGTAAGAGTATGCGAGCTATCACCGGCACCCTGAACAAATTACACCAACCTTCACAGTTGAGTGCCTTGTGTCAGAGTAGTGACTTGCACAGGATTGTAGTATTTAGGCTAACAGTGGGGCATCATAACAGCGTGTTCATTTAACAATTGTATTTTTGTACACACACACACACACACACACACACACACACACACACATACACATACACATACACATACACACACACACTTATAAGCTAAACGACCATCAACATGGAATGTTTTTGTGTCCCAGAGTTTAATGATATGTCCATGAGTAGGATATATGCATCATGAATATATGGGTAGTTTTCACAATTGCAATGGGGTGGTCTATGACCTTCAGTCGGATCGTATTTGTGCTTCATGGAGAAGTTTAGGATTAGTACTGGCACAATGGGCACTGGTGATCATAGTTACTACTTTAGCCATAGCTTGGCGATGGATATCCCATCCAACAGGCTCCGCTATAAAGTTATTTGGAGGTGAGGAAGGCTGCCCCAGATTCCATGGCTGTCAGTGTAGACAGATTATACAAGGTGACTCTGGCTTATGATTAATGTCGTCGGCTTATCGTTGTAGTTCAATAACCAAGAGTCCTGGAATACAGTTCTTTGGGGTATTATACGATATACCATGTATGCATCACATAGTCTTGCCACATTCCCAGAAGCCCTTTACTGGGAAGATGTCTGGGGAGAAACCAAACCATTTATCAGGTTTTAACTATGCCACAGTCTCCAAAGCCATCACATATAGATAGTCTTGGCACATGGCACATCCCCAGAAGCCCCTTTACTGTGAAGATGTCTGGTCCGCAAACCACACCATTTATCAGGTTTTAACTATGCCACACTCTCCAAAGATTCTGGTAGGCAATTATAAGTTCGCCAATAAACCAGACACAATGGCCTATTCTTTTTAAAAGAAAATGTGGTGTCTTTAAAATCCATAATATAAGCAGATGAAAGCAGATAAAATCCATAAAATCCATATAAGCAAATACGAGCAGATGGGACAGTCAGATTATTTGTCTCTCAGAAGGACGGCGTAATCATTGTCATGCCCTGCCAGTCCGCAAAGCACCAGGATGATAGTTTACAGTCAGTCTAGGTATCAAACTCAGACTAGACAGCGCAAATTTTGCTACTTTTGAAGTGCCCTGCCATTCCCAAAAGTAGGAGTGATATTCCTTTGGTGGTGGTGGGTGCTGGTGGCCTGTGGGTCATGGTAGTAGTGGTTGTGGTGTTGATTGTGGTAGTCCAATTCAGGCTCGATGTGTTTTACTTATCTTATGCAATTTTCTGCAAGCTACTGTGGGTTTAATATTATTGGGAAGTTCGCAAAATCTTAGATGTTTGAAAAATTAATTATGCAAATCAATGTTTTTCCAAATAGAAAATGCGCAATGACTCACTGAAGTCTTTTGAACTGTACATGTTTGAGGATTTGCAGAATAGGTTATTCCAACTATAACTTATTGTAGTTAGATTATGTTATTTTAACTTCATGCCCACTTCACAACATGTCGCCGCAGAGGCACAGGCTTGTTTTACCTGAGGATAATGACCTGAATGTATGTGAGTTGCTGTGTTGTCATGATTTACATCAACCCTAATACAAACATTTGTTTTGTACAAATTAATTTTTTTAGCTCTTTCACGAGCTTCGATTATGTATACAAAAAAAAAAAAATTTTTTTTTGTAATATTGGTGATATTTTTTTATTTGTAATTTATTTGTAATATTGGTGATATTTTTTATTTGTAATTTATTTGTAATATTGGTGATATTTCTTATTTGTAATTTATTTGTAATATTGGTGATATTTTTTATTTGTAATTTATTTGTAATATTGGTGATATTATTTATTTGTAATTTATTTGTAATATTGGTGATATTATTTATTTGTAATTTATTTGTAATATTGGTATTTTTTATTTGTAATTTATTTGTAATATTGGTGATATTTTTTATTTGTAATTTATTTGTAATATTGCTGATATTTTTTATTTGTAATTTATTTGTAATATTGGTGATATTTTTTTTTGTAATTTATTTGTAATATTGGTGATATTTTTTATTTGTAATTTATTTGTAATATTGGTGATATTTTTTATTTGTAATATTGGTGATATTTTTTTTTTGTAATTTATTTGTAATATTGGTGATATTTTTTATTTGTAATTTATTTGTAATATTGGTGATATTTTTTATTTGTAATTTATTTGTAATATTGGTGATATTATTTATATGTAATTTATTTGTAATATTGGTGATATTTTTTATTTGTAATTTCTTTGTAATGTTGGTGATATTTTTTATTTGTAATTTATTTGTAATATTGGTGATATTTTTTATTTGTAATATTGGTGATATTTTTTATTTGTAATTTATTTGTAATATTGGTGATATTTTTTATTTGTAATTTCTTTGTAATATTGGTGATATTTTTTATTTGTAATTTATTTGTAATATTGGTGATATTTTTTATTTGTAATTTATTTGTAATATTGGTGATATTTTTTATTTGTAATTTATTTGTAATATTGGTGATATTTTTTATTTGTAATTTATTTGTGATATTGGTGATATTTTTCATTTGTAATTTATTTGTAATATTGGTGATATTTTTTATTTGTAATTTATTTGTAATATTGGTGATATTTTTTTTTGTAATTTATTTGTAATATTGGTGATATTTTTTATTTGTAATTCATTTGTAATATTTTTTATTTGTAATTTATTTGTAATATTGGTGATATTTTTTATTTGTAATTTATTTGTAATATTGGTGATTTTTTTATTTGTAATTTATTTGTAATATTGGTGATTTTTTTTTTTGTAATTTATTTGTAATATTGGTAATATTTTTGATTTGTAATTTATTTGTAATATTGGTGATATTTTTTATTTGTAATATTGGTGATATTTTTTTATTTGTAATATTGGTGATATTTCTTATTTGTAATTTATTTGTAATATTGGTGATATTATTTATTTGTAATTTATTTGTAATATTGGTGATATTTTTTATTTGTAATTTATTTGTAATATTGGTGATATTTTTTATTTGTAATTTCTTTGTAATATTGGTGATATTTTTTATTTGTAATTTATTTCTAATATTGGTGATATTTTTTATTTGTAATTTCTTTGTGATATTGGTGATATTTTTTATTTGTAATTTATTTGTAATCTCGAAAGGTCCAAGTGGTCTAAAGCTTTAAATGGTCAAGTATCCATGCTGGTCTAAAGCGTCTTATGGGTCTTAAGGATCTTCGTAGTCTTTCTGGTCTTCAGGGTCTTTGTGTCTTGAGGATCCTCTGGGTCTTTAATGGTCTTTGGGGTATCTTGGGTCTTTTGGGTATTTAGGTTCTTTTGGATCTTTGGGGTCTTCACAGTATTATTGGTCTTTGGGGGTATTTAGGGTCTTTTTGATATTTTGGGTCTTTGGGTTATTTTGGATCCTCTATGTATTTTGGGTCATTTAGGGGTCTTTGGGGACTTGAAGGGTATTCAAAGGTCTCATGGGTCTCAGCTTTCTAAAGTGTCGAAAGGTATATTCCAACAGTACGTAATTAATAGACGTATGTAATTAATATCTAGAATGCAACCGACGTTCAAACAGAACATAATTAAGAGATATATAGTCCCACGGCTTCGCCACCTCACCGCTTCAAGTCTTACCACCTCACTCACGGCTTCATGGACCGTGTTTTTCGGTTCTATATATATATGAAGAAGAAGACGTTTTGGTCATGTATATACATATGTGGCGGACACAAAAGCCCACTGGCGTGGTGACATCATTCCACGCACCAAGTGGGCGGTGGCCACGCCCGAGGGGTAGGCGTGGCCTCATGATATACACCGGGCGACCAGCCCGGAGCATTTTCAGTGTTACAGTGTAGTCTTACAATAAAGACGTTTATATGTTACCGCTTGTCCGCTTCCTCCTTGCTCACAAGCAGCGCGCGTAACGCCGCGCTTTACTGGTGACCCTCGACGTTGGATCTGCCGTAGCGATCCTTCCGAACACGATGCCATTGCAATGGCCAGCGACAAGGCAATGGCGATTAAACTTCCCGAAGTCTGGTTCGTTCAAGCCGAAGCCCAATTTCAGCTTCGGCGCCTCACCAACGACGACCTGCGCTACTGCCATGTCGTCGCCTCCCTCGGGCCCGGCACGGCCGCTCGAGTTGTGTCCGTCCTTCGCCACCCACCGGACGGCCACAAGTACGAGGCACTCAAGCGGCTACTCCTAGCCACGTTCGGCCTCACGGACGACGCACGGGCCGACCGCCTCCTGGATCTCCCCGAGCTCGGTGAGACGCGCCCGTCGGTCCGAATGGACCATATGCTGTCACTGTTGGGCGACGAAGCCCCCGGTTCGCTATTCCGGGCGCTTTTCCGGCGCCAACTTCCAGCGCAGGTTCGCCTCGCGTTGGCCGGGACCGAGCTAACGGAACCCCGAGCATTGGCAGCCGAGGCGGACAGGAACTTCGCCGCTTCGGACACGCAGGCGAGCGTCGGCGTGGCCGTCACGGCCCTCGACGCTGATGTTCAGCAGCATGTTCCACAGCATCAGCTTCTACAGCATGCTGATGTTCAGCAGCACGCTGATGTTCAGCAGCACGCTGATGTTCAGCAGCACGCTGATGTTCAGCAGCACGCTGATGTTCAGCAGCACGCTGATGTTCAGCAGCACGCTGATGTTCAGCAGCACGCTGATGTTCAGTAGCACGCTGATGTTCAGCAGCATGCTGATACGCACCTCGTGAACGCCGCCACGCCCCGCCCACCGCCGCAGCGAAAACCGCCACCGCGGGGAAACCCGCCAACTCCACCGTCCTGGCGGAGCCAGCCGCGCTCCTCCAGCTCCACCACCTGGTGCTGGTTCCACGCCAAGTTCGGCCACGAAGCTCGGCGGTGTCATCCGCCGTGCTCCTTCAACGGGTCGGGAAACGCCCGGGCTGGCGCTCAATAGTGGCGATGAGCGCCGGCCGTTCGAGCAGCCTGCTGTTCATAACGGACACCTTCTCCGGGCGCCGTTACCTGTGCGACACGGGAGCGCAGGTGAGTGTCATTCCCGCCGGCACGTCAGACAAGCACGCCGCGGGTGGGGGCCCCGCGCTGCTTGCCGCGAACGGGACGCCCATCCGTACGTACGGAAAACGCTGCCTCTCTCTGCGGTTTGGAGGGCAGGTTTTCTGATGGACGTTCGTCACCGCCGACGTGCCCATGGCACTGCTTGGCGCGGACTTCCTGTGCGCTAATGGGCTCCTGGTCGACGTCAAGCGCAGACGGCTTGTCCAGGCCGAGACGTTCAGCTCGCTCGCTTGTGCGTTGCCCAGCTCAATGAGCGGCTTGCCAAGCGGCTTGCCGAACGATTCGGTTCCGGCCACGTTGGTCTGTACGCTTCCGGCAGCGGACGCATTCACCCGCCTCCTCGCCGGCTTCCCGGCCCTCACGCGGCCCACCTTCTTGGCGGGGGCCGTCAAGCACGGGGTGGCCCATCACATCCCCACCGTCGGGCCACCGGTCTACGCCCGGGCATGCCGCCTCGAGCCGACGAAGCTGGCGCTGGCAAAAGCGGGGTTCGCTACCCTGGAGCGACTCGGCATCGTTCGGCGCTCAGAGAGCGCTTGGGCGTCGCCGCTGCACATCGTGCCGAAGCCCGGCGGGGGATGGCGACCGTGCGGGGACTATCGCCGTCTCAATGACGCCACGACTCCCGACCGCTACCCCGTCCCCCACATTCAGGACTTTTCCGCCCGTTTGGCGGGCAGGTCCTTCTTCTCGAAGGTGGACCTCATACGCGGCTACCATCAGGTCCCGGTCAGGCCGGAGGACGTCCCGAAGACGGCGGTCATCACGCCATTCGGACTCTTCGAGTTCCTGCGCATGCCCTTCGGTCTGAAGAATGCGGCTCAGGCGTTCCAGCGACTGATGGACAGCGTCCTGCGCGACTTGGATTTTGTCTACGTCTACCTGGACGATATCCTCGTCGCCAGCGCGTCCCGCGAAGAGCACCTACGCCACCTCCGCACGCTCTTCGAACGCCTGGGCCAGCATGGCCTGATTGTGAACCCCGCAAAGTGCCGGTTCGGCGCCGCCACAATCGATTTTCTGGGGCACCGTGTCACCAGGCACGGAGCCGTCCCCCTGCCGGCCAAGGTGGAGGCGGTGAAGGGGTTTCCGCGCCCCCGCACGATCAGAGGGCTGCAGGAGTTCCTGGGCATGGTGAACTTTTACCATCGGTTCCTGCCCCGTATCGCCCAGCTCCTGCGCCCCCTGCACGAAGCTCTCCGAGGTAAGCCGGGCAAAGGCGACGTTACCTGGACCGAGCAGATGGACACGGCGTTCACGGGCGCGAAGCTCGCCTTGGCTAACGCCACCATGCTCGCGCACCCGGCGCCCGATGCACCGATCGCCCTCACCACCGATGCCTCGGACTACGCGGTGGGCGCGGTGCACGAGCAATGGGTGCGTGGAGCTTGGCAACCGCTGGCGTTCTTTAGCCGGCAGCTTCGCCCGCCCGAACGCCGTTACAGTACCTTCGACCGCGAGTTGCTCGGACTTCACTTGGCGGTCAGGCACTTCCGCCATCTGCTCGAGGGCCGGGCGTTCACTGCCTTCGTCGACCACAAGCCCCTGATCTTCGCGATGGGCAAGGTCACCGAGCCGTGGTCGGCCCGGCAGCAGCGTCACCTCTCGGCCGTGTCCGAGTACACGACGGACATCCAGCACGTCGCGGGGAAGGACAACCCGGTGGCGGATTGCCTTTCCCGGGCCGTCGCCCACGCAGTCCACCTCGGCATCGACTATGCCCGGATGGCAGCGGACCAGGCCGCTGACCCCGACGTCCAGGCCTTGCGGACCGCCGTCATGGGCCTCCGCGTCACCGAGGTGCCGTTCGACGGCGCGGGCGCGGCCCTCTTGTGCGACGTCTCCCTCGGGCGTCCTCGCCCCATCGTGCCCGCGGGCTGGCAGCGCCAGGTGTTTGACGCCATCCACGGCCTGTCCCACCCGGGCGCGAGGGCCTCCCAAAGGCTGATCGCCGACAAGTTCGTCTGGCATGGCCTCCGGAAGGCCGTCCGCGGCTGGGCCAGGACGTGCCTCGCGTGCCAGCACGCCAAGGTGCACCGGCACACCCAGGCCCCGTTGGCCCCGTTCACGGTGCCGGAACGCCGGTTTGACCACGTCCACGTGGACCTGGTGGGACCTCTGCCCCCCTCGCGGGGTTTCACCTACGTCCTCACCATGGTGGACCGCACCACCCGGTGGCCGGAGGCCGTGCCCTTGGCGTCGACAACGGCGGCCGATGTCGCGCAGGCTTTCATCGCCACCTGGGTCGCCCGGTTCGGCGCCCCCTCAGACATCTCATCCGACCGCGGCCCCCAGTTCACCTCGGAGCTCTGGGGGGCGGTTGCGCAGGGGCTCGGGGTCCGGCTGCACCGAACCACGGCCTACCACCCCCAGGCTAACGGCCTGTGTGAGCGATTTCACCGCTCATTGAAGGCCGCGCTCCGGGCCACCCTCCGCGACGGCGGCTGGGTCGACAGGCTCCCCTGGGTCCTGCTGGGCCTCCGGACGGCGCCCAAGGAGGACCTGCGCGCATCCGCGGCGGAGTTGGTCTTCGGGCAACCGCTGCGGGTGCCGGGCGAGTTCCTCCCCGACTCCACAGCACCATGGTCCGCGGCACAGCAGCGCTCCGCTCTGCAAGAGACCGCCCAGAGGTTCGCCCCGGTGCCAACGGCATGCCACGGGGACCCACCAACGCACGTCGCCCCGGAGCTTCGCACGGCGGAGTACGTCTTCGTCCGCCACGATGCCCATCGGACACCACTGCAGCCCCCGTACGACGGGCCTTTCCGCGTGCTGGAGACCGGGGCGAAGCACTTCACCCTGGACATCGGCGGTACTCCTGACCGCGTTTCGGTAGACCGCCTCAAGCCGGCCCACCTCGATGTGGACCATCCACCGCCAGTGGCCCGACCCCCACGTCGGGGCCGCCCTCCTGCGGGCGGACCCCCGGCACCGCCCAGCCACGCCGCCCCCCGGTCCTGCACCCATCCCAGGGGCAGCCAGGGGCATCCCACCTGGCATCCCTGCACCCCGGACGCCGCCGATCGCCAGGGGGCGCTTCGGTCGGGTCATTCGTCTGCCCCGCAAACTGGCCCTCCAGGTGCGCGGGAATTCTGGGGGGGCGCGTGTGGCGGACACAAAAGCCCACTGGCGTGCTGACATCATTCCACGCACCAAGTGGGCGGTGGCCACGCCCGAGGGGTAGGCGTGGCCTCGTGATATTGTTACATATTTATGTGAATGTATGTGAATTACCATTCAGGTCTTTGCTTATCCGTGTGTAGTATATTAAGGGTTGTTGTGATTGGAGGGTCAGGAGCCCTTCTGAACAAGTGGCCGGAAACGGAAGTGACCGGAAACGGAAGAGGAAAAGACACGAGGAAAAAAGGACGAGTATTCTTCTTCCTCGCCCCGCTCCGACAAAAGGTGGGATCGACCTTGCGCTGCGTGGAAAAGCGGCGTTCCGAAGCCTGTCTGGCGAGAGGAATTACCGGGACGTGTACCTGCCCGGTGGAGACGTCAGGTTGACGTGGGGCCGTGCATCGACCCCGCGTCTGGCATCGTTCGCGGCACCGTCTAAACAGACGCGTGCGGGTCGCACGTTGGGGCCTAACGCGCCTTGCAAGCGGCGTGGGGTTTGGCTTGCTCTACCGTACCCGCTTCGCGTGGCCACGAGGGGCTGCAGCCACGGTGCCTGGTACGATACCTGCCCGGTGGAGAAACGTCCACCTGGGGTTCGTTCAACCGCCCGAGTGCGGCGACGCGACCAGTATCTTGGTCAGGAGGGGCCCAGAGACATTGTAAGGAGCAGAGACCGAAAGGGGGTTGTGAGTACTCACCGGGACACACATATATAAGATGGCCATCTTACTCATAGGGAAGTGCTTGTGAATTGGGAATTGTTGATGGTTGTGTATTGTTGATTGCTCGGGGAAGATCTCCGTGGTTGTGTCATTGAAATTGTATGGTATCATTACCATTGGAAATATATCCTTGAACATCAGTTGTCTCCTGGGTGAAATTCATATGGATTGCGTGGCGAAAGCGCATATATAATACAGCTTGCTGGCGGAGTTCCTCTCACGGTCCGGGGGTCACCGAGACCAGGTATTCACCGAGGGGACCACGTAACAGAATTGGGGGCTCGTCCAAATTACGATTTGCGGTTTCGCAATTGGGTCTACGTCCGGGATTTAAAATGGTATAAAATAATAAAATAATAATTTTTTTATTAATTAAAATTAATTAATTAATTATTAATTGGTAAATTTTTTTGAGAAATTGGGGTAAAGTCTTGGGTGAAGGTTAACAGGTGTTAACGATAGGCACCATGGCGTTTGTGGCACAGAACTTTGGGGTAACCCCGAGTGAGGCACAGTTCCGAGCGTTGCTAAAGTCGGACCTCTTGAAATTGGCCAAACATTTTAACTTGGAGGATCGAACTAATTTGAGGAAGGCAGAGTTGCAGGCCACGGTGATACAATCTATGGTGGGATTAGGAACATGGGACGAGTTAGCCTGGGAGTGGCTACCCGAAGAACCAGAAGACGTTGAGCTCCGGAAACTGGAGTTGCAATTACGGAGCCAGGAACGGATTAAAGAAGAAGAAAGGAAAGCAGAAAAGGAAAGAGCAGAAGAAGAAAGGAAAGCAGAAAAGGAAAGAGCAGAAGAAGAAAGGAAAGCAGAAGAGAGGAGGGAAGAGAAACAAGCGGAGGAAAGGAGAGTGGAACGAGAACTCCAGGAAAGGTTAAAAGAAGAAGAAAGGAAAGCAGAAGCAGAGGAAAGGAGAGTGGAACGAGAACTCCAGGAAAGGTTAGAAGGGAGAAAAGCAGAGGAGAGGAGAGCTGCAAGGGACCTCGAAGCAGAGGAGAGAAAAGCGGAAAGGGAATTAAAGGAACGTGACATGGAGCTTCAGCAAGAAATCAAATTCAAGGAGCTGGAGTTAATGAGAGAACGGGGAGAGGCACCACCCTTGCTGACGGGGTCGACACCTAACCAGAAAACCTGGGATGTGGGCAGACATGTGAGGCTGGTTCCACCGTTCAGTGAAAAGGAAGTCGCGAAATTTTTCCCACACTTTGAGAAAGTGGCTCGACAATTAAACTGGCCGGAGGAGGCCTGGAACATACTCGTGCAAAGTGTGCTGGTGGGGAAAGCTCAGGAAATTTATTCGGCGCTACCAATGGACCAATGTGCAGATTATGAGGTACTGAAGAAGCACATCCTCAAGGCCTATGAGTTGGTTCCGGAAGCTTACAGGCAAAAATTCAGGAATGCCAGGAAGAGGGAGAGTGAGACCCATGTGGAGTTTGCCAGAGTGAAAGAAAACATGTTTGATCGGTGGTGTGAGTCAAAAGGAGTCGGGAAAGACTTCGAAACATTGCGGGACTTGATCCTGGTGGAGGAATTCCAGCAGTGTGTCCACGAGGACATCAAAGTGTACCTGCAGGAAAAGAAAGTACCAAAGTTGTGGGATGCAGCCACCATGGCAGATGATTATGCCTTAACCCACCGAATAGGGGTCCACAAACCTAACTCCTCGCCTAGACTTCAGCAGGGGAGTTATGGAACACCCGGTGCGGAGAACGACCTTACATGGCGGCGGCCTCGAGATGATTATGGGGACAACTATGATACCCCAACGGTTAGAAATCCGAAGGCGACGGGCCCAAGACAAACTTATTTTTCGGGGGGCTCAAGGCCGACCCCGAGGTTCTCCCCCGGGCCTACTTGTGCTTTTTGCCATAAAACTGGACACTTGATGTCCCAATGTTACCTCCGAAAAAGGGAGAACCCGGAACGGAATCAGTCTAGTGCGACTCCGAATGCACTGGCAAGTGTGAGAAATCATTCTTGGAGAGCAGAGCTGGGGGAAGATTCCCCTGTCAAAGGTACGGCGTCCCGGGAGAACCTTGTTCAGGAGGGCTACAAACATTTCATTTCAGAGGGGTTCGTGTCGCTGAATGGCGACCCGAGTAACCAGAAGCCAGTTAGGGTATTGAGGGACACAGGAGCCCACCAATCGTTGATGCTGGAGGGCATTTTGCCATTGTCGGAGAAGACGGCAACTGGGGTTAGTGTGCTTTTACAGGGGGTCGGGGGCTATGTTAAAGCTCCGCTTCATGTCATCCAGTTGAGTTCTGAGTTGGTATCCGGGCCGGTCACCGTAGGCTTACAAGCCACCCTTCCTGTGGAGGGAATCTCTTTTATTATCGGGAATGATTTGGCCGGGGGGCGAGTTTCGGGTAATCCAATAATGGTGGACAAGCCCAGTAAGGAAAATAACACCACTCGGTTAGAGATGGAGATTCCGGGTATCTTTCCATCCTGTGCAGTGACTCGGGCTATGGGTAGAAAGCACGCGGAAGAGAAGGAGGAAGAAAGAGAGGGGGAGTTGGAACCCTTAGAGGTACGGGAAGACAACTCGGAAAAGGGAAATAACCAGGGGAGGGATTCCCAGGAATTTCGAGAAATGGTAGCGTCTGGAACGCAAGGGGACGTGGAGTGTTCGTCGGAGACCGCGGAGAACGAAGTGGAGCAAACCGCGCTGGTCCGAAGGAGACTAGTGGAAGAACAACACGAAGACTCGGAGATCCAGAGGTTAATTGAGAAAGCCGTTACGGAAGAAGAGGCTACGAAGATACCTGTGGGGTATTTCATGAAGGGGGAAACCCTAATGAGGAAATGGAGGCCCCCGGAGGTGCCCGCAGACGATGAGTGGAAAGTTCACTATCAGATTGTGGTGCCACCGCTGTACCGGAAGGAGATCTTGAGTTTGGCACATGAGACCCCTTGGGCCGGGCACCTGGGAGTGAACAAGACCTGTGACAGGATATTGGTACATTTTTTCTGGCCGGGACTGCGGCGGGATGTGGCGGAGTTCTGCAAGTCCTGCCATTCTTGTCAGCTGGTGGGAAAGCCGAATCAAAAAATCCCACCCGCCCCGTTAAAGCCAATTCCAGCTTTTGAAGAGCCATTCAGCCGAGTCATTGTGGACTGTGTGGGCCCTTTACCCAAAACCAAAGCCGGACATCTATACTTACTGACCATCATGTGCGCGTCCACCAGGTTCCCCGAGGCAGTGCCTCTGAGGAAAATAACGGCGGCAGTTATTGCAAAGGCCTTGATTAAATTTTTCACTTGGGTTGGTCTACCTAAGATCATTCAATCGGATCAGGGGTCCAATTTCATGTCCACACTGTTCCAGCAAGTGGTACACCTGTTGGGGGTGGAACAAGTAAGATCCAGCGCCTACCATCCCGAGAGCCAAGGGGCCCTGGAAAGGTTTCACCAGACTTTAAAGAATATGATCCGAACGTATTGTTTTGAATGTGCCAAGGATTGGGATGAAGGGATACCCCTATTGTTGTTTGCGGCGAGGGAGTCCGTGCAGGATTCCTTGGGATTCAGTCCGTTTGAACTGGTGTTTGGACACGCAGTGCGGGGACCGTTGAAATTGGTGAAAGAACAGTGGTTACTACAGGAGTCCCGGACACCGATGGTGGAGTATGTGTCCACAGTAAAAAACCGATTGGCAAAGGCGTGTGAGGTGGCACGACGGAACTTGAGAAGGGCCCAGGGGAAAATGAAGGAGAGACATGACAAGACCTCGCAGATAAGGAATTTCAGTCCTCAGGACCGGGTGCTAGTATTGCTGCCCGTTCCAGGTCAGCCCCTCCAGGCTAGATATTTCGGTCCTTATGCAGTGGAGGAGAGGGTGAATGAGACAGACTACGTGGTGACCACTCCCGACCGACGAAAAAAGCGACAGTTGTGTCATGTCAACCGACTGAAGAAATATCATGAGAGGGAACCGGTGGAAGACGTAGTTCCTGTCTCACCGGTCGTACCGGTGACAATGGACGGAAACGCCGGTGTGAAGTTTGATAACTTGGATGACCAGGCCTGCCCCAAATTGACGAACACCGAAGTGTTGAATCATTTGGATGAGAAGTTAGGTCATTTAACAAGGGAACAGCAAGGACAACTGTCCAGCCTAATGTTCGAATTTAAACATTTGTTCACAGATGTACCTGGTCGTACGGACTTAGTATATCATGATATCAAGGTGGGGGAGGCCACTCCAGTGAAACAACACCCCTATCGGATGAACCCGGTGAAGATGGAGTACCTTCGGAAGGAGATGCAATATATGTTGGACAATGACATCATCGAACCAAGCAACAGTGAATGGAGCTCCCCATGTGTGTTGGTTCCGAAACCCGATGGCAGCTTCCGGTGTTGTACAGATTTAAAACGGGTGAATGCAGTGACCAAGACCGACTCCTATCCGCTCCCGAGGATTGACGACTGTATTGATCGAATAGGCCCAGCTAAATTTGTTACCAAATTTGACTTGCTGAAAGGGTATTGGCAGATCCCTCTTACCGATAGAGCCAAAGAAATCTCAGCTTTGGTCACTCCGAATGGGTTATATCAGTACAAGGTCCTCCCTTTTGGGTTGAAGAACGGGCCGGCTACATTTCAACGACTGATTAATAGGCTCATTGCAGACCTGGAGGGGGTGGAGGCATATCTGGATGATGTAATCATCCACACCATGACCATGGAAGACCACATTAAGCAAATCCATGCATTTTTTCAGACGATGTCCGAGGCAGGTCTGACCATCAACTTAGCCAAGAGTGAATTTGTAAGAGCACAGGTAGTGTTCCTCGGCCATGTAGTAGGGCAGGGTCAAGTACAACCAGTGACCGCCAAGGTAGAAGCTATCGATCGCTTCCAAGTCCCAAAGGGGAAGAAAGAGCTGATGAGATTCTTAGGTATGGCGGGGTGGTACCGGCGGTTCTGTAAGAATTTTTCGGATGTGGTAGCCCCTTTAACGAGTTTGTTGAGAAAGGAGACCCCATTCGTTTGGGATGGCAAATGTCAGGCGGCCTTTGCCCATGTCAAAGCGATACTAATGAGCTCTCCGGTCCTAACCGCTCCGGACTTTCAGGCACCTTTCAAGTTGGCCGTAGATGCAAGTGATGTGGGGGCTGGAGCGGTCTTGTTACAGGAAGATGAGGATGGGGTGGACCACCCCGTGTGCTACTACTCCAAAAAGTTCAATAAACATCAAGCAAATTATGCCACCGTGGAGAAAGAGACCCTGGCTCTCCTGCTAGGGCTTCAACATTATGAGGTGTATTTAGGAATCACGTCCTTTCCCATAAAGGTCTTTACGGATCACAACCCCTTAACCTTCATTCAAAGAATGAAAAATAAAAATCAGAGGTTGATGAGATGGAGTTTGGCTTTGCAGGGGTTCAACTTGGAAATTGAACATGTACGGGGCCGGGACAATGTCGTGGCGGACGCTTTGTCCAGATTGAGTTAATCTGGGGGGGGGGGGGGGGGGGGGGGTTGAGTTATCTGGTTTGTTTCTCCAAATTGGCCGGCAAAGAAAGTTTTCGCTGGGTTCAAACTTTCTTTCTTGAAGGGGGGGAGTGTTACATATTTATGTGAATGTATGTGAATTACCATTCAGGTCTTTGCTTATCCGTGTGTAGTATATTAAGGGTTGTTGTGATTGGAGGGTCAGGAGCCCTTCTGAACAAGTGGCCGGAAACGGAAGTGACCGGAAACGGAAGAGGAAAAGACACGAGGAAAAAAGGACGAGTATTCTTCTTCCTCGCCCCGCTCCGACAAAAGGTGGGATCGACCTTGCGCTGCGTGGAAAAGCGGCGTTCCGAAGCCTGTCTGGCGAGAGGAATTACCGGGACGTGTACCTGCCCGGTGGAGACGTCAGGTTGACGTGGGGCCGTGCATCGACCCCGCGTCTGGCATCGTTCGCGGCACCGTCTAAACAGACGCGTGCGGGTCGCACGTTGGGGCCTAACGCGCCTTGCAAGCGGCGTGGGGTTTGGCTTGCTCTACCGTACCCGCTTCGCGTGGCCACGAGGGGCTGCAGCCACGGTGCCTGGTACGATACCTGCCCGGTGGAGAAACGTCCACCTGGGGTTCGTTCAACCGCCCGAGTGCGGCGACGCGACCAGTATCTTTGTCAGGAGGGGCCCAGAGACATTGTGAGGAGCAGAGACCGAAAGGGGGTTGTGAGTACTCACCGGGACACACATATATAAGATGGCCATCTTACTCATAGGGAAGTGCTTGTGAATTGGGAATTGTTGATGGTTGTGTATTGTTGATTGCTCGGGGAAGATCTCCGTGGTTGTGTCATTGAAATTGTATGGTATCATTACCATTGGAAATATATCCTTGAACATCAGTTGTCTCCTGGGTGAAATTCATATGGATTGCGTGGCGAAAGCGCATATATAATACAGCTTGCTGGCGGAGTTCCTCTCACGGTCCGGGGGTCACCGAGACCAGGTATTCACCGAGGGGACCACGTAACAATATACACCGGGCGACCAGCCCGGAGCATTTTCAGTGTTACAGTGTAGTCTTACAATAAAGACGTTTATATGTTACCGCTTGTCCGCTTCCTCCTTGCTCACAAGCAGCGCGCGTAACGCCGCGCTTTACATACATATTTACATACAAAACCATAAACGTTTGTTCCATTATAATAAAATTAACGTGTTGTTGTTGTGTGGATGGCCTACCATATGATAATTGTGCTGCTCAAAACATGATCATTGTGCTTATAATTTCAGTCAATTGGACAGCTGAGCATGAGCATGAAGTTTAGCTTGGGTACAGGCACACATTGACATCCTCTTTTTGTAAGATTTGCAGGGTCTTTAACATCGAGAACCGAGATGCAGAATAGACAGCTGGCTTTACATTCCAATCCAAATGACTATTGCTCCAGAATACAACATCTCCCGCTTGCTTTGGAACATGAGAATGGCAATTCTAGGAAATTAATCTGACGAAATTAGGATTCCAATGCAGGAAGACAGCTCAGAGAGGAGCGTACTATTAAATTAGCTGTGTCTTTTATTTGAAGATGTGATACCTTAATGTTCTCTCCCACCTGCAGGCTCGAGCTTGACAAACACCGATAGCCCGGAAGAAGTTTCATCGGTGCTGGAGGCCATAACACGTGACTTGCTTCCGGGCCACAATACCACGATCACTCCTTTCCCAGCCAAGTGTGATGCCAGAAAAGTAACGGTGAAGGGTGTGGGGGTGACTCATGCCTCCCCAGGTCAGCTGAGCAGCTTCACGGTGGACTGCAGTCAGGCTGGTATGGATAATGCGACTGTTCATATCGCGGCGCTTCTGTGGCCTTGAAACATGACCATGTGTGATATGGGACGTGTTTAAATGTTCAATGAACGCACATTTAATACAGACATAATCCAACCCCACCCAGAAGGATATGTGTGTACATACTTGTAGCAGTTGGGGGGTGAGTGATGTGATGGGGGTGAGTTGCTTGAAGGCTGAAGTGGGACAAATCGTTGTGGACCTAGATGGAATTAAAGGAAGATGGAAGAGATATATGGAAATGCTGTTGAATACAGAGAAAGAATGGGATGGCAACAAAGAGAGTAACCCAGTTTTAGGACCGGCAGAGAAGATAACCGAGAAGGAAGTTGAGGAAGCGATAAAAGCAATATAAATAAAATAACCACCTTTAGAGGCCATTTTTCCCCGCAAAGCGGGGGTTGGCCTTTTTCGGGAACCGTGGTTGTTGTTGTTTTTCGGTCCCCTTTTTGAAGCAATGTTTTACGGCCGGATGCCCTTCCTGACGCCAACCCTTTTTGCCGCCTTTAACGACAAACAGGGAATTACCAGTGAACTGGTACTCAATTAGCCGACCTCGGAAGGATGACAGGCTGAGTCAACCCCCCTGGCGTTAATTCAGCAATCGACCGGGATTCGAACCCAGGATCCTTGGATCCTAAGCCGGCACCCTAGCCGCTAGCCCAACACCGGGCTAGCCCACCGAAGCGATAAAAGCAATGAAGAGTAGAAAAGCGGGAGGGCCGACGGGAGTTGTGGTAGATATGTTGAAGGCAGCGGGAAATTGGGGAGTGAAGAGAATGACAGAGATCTGTAATCTGGTGGTGAAACAAGGCCGCATTCCAGTGGATTGGGAACTGAGTACCCTCGTCCCTCTATACAAGGGGAAAGGTGACCCTCTGGACTGTAGCTCGTATTGAGCGATAAAGTTATTGGAGCATGGAATGAAGGTATTGGAAAGGGTGTTGGAGAGGAGGATAAGGAAGAAAGTGAAGATTGACGAAATGCAGTTTGGATTTATGCCAGGAAGAGGAACGACAGATGCGTTTTTTATTGTGAGGCAGTTGCAGGAGAAGTACATGGAGAAGAGGAAGAAGTTGTTTCTTGGGTTTGTTGATTTGGAGAAAGCATTCAATAGGGTTCCACGTGAAGTAGTGACATGGGCATTGAGGAAGTTGGGAGTGGAGGAATGGTTGATCAGAGTAGTGATGGCAATGTACATCAGAGCGCGCACAGCTGTAAGGACGAAGGACGGGAACAGTGGTGAGTTTGAGGTGAAGGTGGGAGTGCATCAGGGGTCGGTACTAAGTCCACTACTATTTGTAGCTGTGATGGAGGTGCTGGCTCGGAACGTGAAGGAGGGTTTACCGTGGGAGTTGTTGTATGCAGATGATCTGGTGTTGATTGGAGAAAGTATGGATGGACTGAAGGAGAAGATGAACAAGTGGAAGGAATGTATGGAGACAAAAGGTCTGAAGGTGAATATCGGAAAAAACGAAGGTGATGGCAAGTGGTAAAGCATGTGGTGAGGTGGAAAGAACTGGGAAGTGGCCGTGTGCTGTGTGCAGGAAGGGTGTCGGAGTGAATTCCATTCAATGTACAATGTGCGCTGAGTGGGTTCATCAAAAATGTAGTGGTTTGAGAGGGTCATTAACCAGTGTGGCAGCTACATTGAAGTGTAAGGTGTGCACAGAGGGAGCTGCAGATGGAGGAAATGTTGAGTTGGATCTTGGAGACGGCGTGAAGCTGGAAGGTGTGAAAACATTTTGTTACCTAGGGGACATGCTGAATGGAGAAGGTGGATCAGACTCGGCAAGGGTTGCTCGAGCGAGATGTGCATGGAAGAAGTTTCGGGAACTGAAAGGCGTGCTGACGAGGAAGGGAGTGTCGTTGAAGCTGAAGGGAAAGGTGTATGCTGCATGTGTGACAAGTGTTATGATTTATGGGAGCGAGACATGGGTAATGGTAATGAACGTAGAGCAGAAACGAAGGCTGGAAAGGGTGGAAATGCGAATGGTTCGGTGGATGTGCGGAGTATCGTTGAGAGAGAGAGGAAGACAAATGATGAATTGCGAAAGATGATGGGAATAGAGCCTGTGATTGATGCTGTGAAGAGGAACAGGTTGAGATGGTTTGGTCATGTGTTGAGGAAGGATGAAAGTGACCGGTTGAGAAGAGTGATGGAAATGAATGTAGAAGGAAGTAGAGGACGGGGAAGACCGAGAAAGACTTGGCTAAAGATGGTGGAAGAAGAAATGCGGGCAAGGGGGTTAACAAAGAGAGATGCAGAAAATAGGGCAAAATGGAGAAGATTGTCATGGGGATCGCAAGGCTAACCCCCGCTCTAGCAGGGAAAATGGCCTTAAAATGCCTGTTGTATACTTACAGCAGTTCCTTGTAACAACAAAAATGTTCAAATCCGTATTTGTGTAATTGCCGTGCCCATACAGCCCTTACCAAGGTCGTTCCAGTTGCCCCTTGTTTCATGGACGAGTTGGCAGAATGATTCATGACCATTGATCTCACCTTTTATTCCTCCCCTCTTGAATCTGCTCACATCTCCCCATGTGCTGCTTGTTTGCCCTTACGCACTCTATAACCCACAAGTCTCCACAGCTTTTATTCAATATACCCAATTCAGAACGAAATGTAAAAACAAACCATTACCTTCCTTCCTATTCACCATTCACTTAGCATGAATCTCGTATTTCTTCCCTCATCAATACCTTCATTTTCACCTTTTCTCCATTTCTCTTTCCCTTCTCTCTGTGTCTAATACTCCCTGCTTCGGCTCCCTTGACTTGTATCTCATTTCCCTCGTACAAATCACACAACCTCACACTGCCAAGTTAATCACTGCGATCCATCCATGCCTATGGCATCCATTAACATCACGTTCACAGATAAACTGGATCTCCCCTGCCCCGTGGCCGACCCCATCAATGATTTAGCCTTTTATCAGGCCCAGACATCACAGGCCCAAAGCCTGATAAAAGACAATGACTTTTGCACAATTTTTCTTCAGCTCCAAGAAATGTTTCCCATCCCATCTCCTTCCTTGTCGCTCTCTGGAGCCTTTGCTTCTGGTTCACTCCTCCCTTATATTTCATTCTCTTCATTCACACATCCATTTTTTAAAATGGAATTTCACGTGCCGCAAAGCCAAAGACCACTCAAGGTCGAGGCAACACAAAGGAAAGTGGAAATATTTAACACAAAGAACCACCTTTAGAGGCTGTTTTCCCCCGCAGTGCAGGGGTTGCCCTTTTTCGGGCACCGTGGTCTCTTTTTTTGAGGCAATGTTTTATGGCCGGATGCCCTTCCTGCAGCCAACCCTATCATTCGCCTCTTGCGACACACAGGGAATTACCAGTGAGCTGGTACTCAATTTGCCGACCTCGGAAGGAGGTCAGGCTGAGTCAACCCCCCTGGCATTAATTCAGCGATCGACCGGGATTCGAACCCAGGATCCTAGGATCCCAAGCCGGGACGCTAACCGCTAAGAACCCAGGATCCTAGGATCCCGAGCCGGCACCCTAACCGCTAAGAACCCAGGATCCCAGGATCCTAGGATCCCAAGCCGGCACCCTAACCGCTAAGATCCTAGGATCCCAAGCCGGCACCCTAACCGCTAAGAACCCAGGATCCTAGGATCCCAAGCCGGCACCCTAACCGCGAAGAACCCAGGATCCTAGGATCCCAAGCCGGCATCCTAATCGCTAAGAACCCAGGATCCTAAGATCCCAAGCCGGCACCCTAACTGCTAAGAACCCAGGATCTGAGGATCCCAAGCCGGCACCCTAACCGCTAAGAACCCAGGACCCAAAGATCCCAAGCCAGCACCCTAACCGCTAAGAACCCAGGATCTGAGGATCCCAAGCCGGCACCCTAACCGCTAAGAACCCAGAATCCTAAGATCCCAAGCCGGCACCCTAACCGCTAAGAACACAGGATCCTGGGATCCCACGCCGGCACCCTAACCGCAAAGAACCCAGGATGCTAGGATCCCAAGCCAGCACCATAACCGCTAAGAACCCAGGATCCCAAGCCGGCACCCTAACCGCTAAGAACCCAGGATCCTCGGATCCCAAGCCGGCACCATAACCGCTAAGAACCCAGGATCCTAGGATCCCAAGCCGGCACGCTAACCGCTAAGAACCCAGGATCCTAGGATCCCCAGCCGGCACCCTAACCGCTAAGATCCTAGGATCCTAGGATCCCAAGCGGGCACCCTAACCGCTAAGAACCCAGGATCCTAGGATCCCAAGCCAGCACCCTAACCGCTAAGAACCCAGGATCCTAGGATCCCAAGCCGGCACGCTAACCGCTAAGAACCCAGGATCCTAGGATCCCCAGCCGGCACCCTAACCGCTAAGATCCTCGGATCCCAAGCCGGCACCCTAACAGCTAAGAACTCAGGATCCTAGGATCCCAAGCCGGCACCCTAACCGCTAAGAACCCAGGATCCTAGGATCCCAAGCCGACACCATAACCGCTAAGAACCCAGGATCCTAGGATCCCAAGCCAGCACCCTAACCGCTAAGAACCCAGGATCCTAGGATCCCAAGCCGGCACGCTAACCGCTAAGAACCCAGGATCCTAGGATCCCAAGCCAGCACGCTAACCGCTAAGAACCCAGGATCCTAGAATCCCAAGCCGGCACGCTAACCGCTAAGAACCCAGGATCCTAGGATCTCAAGCCAGCACCCTAACCGCTAAGAACCCAGGATCCTAGGATCCCAAGCCGGCACCCTAACCGCTAAGAACCCAGGATCCTAGGATCCCAAGCCAGCACCCTAACCGCTAATAACCCAGGATCCTAGGATCCCAAGCCGGCACGCTAACCACTAAGAACCCAGGATCCTAGGATCCCAAGCCAGCACCCTAACCGCTAAGAACCCAGGATCCTAGGATCCCAAGCCAACACCCTAACCGCTAAGGACCCAGGATCCTAGGATCCCAAGCCGGCACCCTAACCACTAAGAACCCAGGATCCTAGGATCCCAAGCCAGCACCATAACCGCTAAGAACCCAGGATCCGAGGATCCCAAGCCAGCACCATAACCGCTAAGAACCCAGGATCCGAGGATCCCAAGCCGGCACCATAACCGCTAAGCCAACACCAGGCTCAGGTATTCAACACAAAGGAGGAATCTATTTACATTCCTCTTGAACTGAGGTATGTTTGGATTGAGGGGGAAGCAGTATGCAGGTAGAGTTCCAATGTGATGTAGTATGAGGAAAATAACTAGAAGAGTACTTCCTATCTTACTCCTCAGGACAGACACAGTGTATGGATCTGGATCGGAAAGAAAGTGCCAAACATGCAGAGTAACTAAAAGTACGCTAAGGCAAACAACCAGCGAGAGACCCTCAGAGCACGTTCCATGAAAATATCTATAGAAAAGGGTGAAATAAGCAACAGAGTCGTGGACTGAGAGAGGTTTTAGGCATTATGGCAATTCCTGATCCACCAGATTGGCAGCGCGTCACTGTATTCTGTCACAGAGAGATAGGTGACCGGCTGGATGGCAATGATGCTCCATAACAGGTCGCCGTATATATTGACCTTGTAGAGATAGAGTTACAGGTGAGGAAGGTATCGCTGAGCACGAAATAAGCATCCAAGGTGTAGAGAGGCTCTTTTAGCTATACTGGAGATGTACTTTTCCCAGCTGAGGTTTGAGATGATATCCAATCCAAGCACATAGATACCTGGGAATTCCTGCAAAGGTGAAGAATCCACAGACAGGGTTGGAAAACAGGGTGATCTTGAACTAGACACAGACAGCAAGTGAGACAGATAGATAACTCTGTCTTAAATCAAGGGAACAGTCATTCCCTTGAACTAGACACAGACAACATTCCAAGTCTTCTTTTGGTTGAATGTAATGAACCAGTCATTCCCTCAGTTATCACACTCTCTAGGTTCTAGTTAAGAGTGGCACTGACCTGCACCATGGGAAGGAGGACACATGATTCCTGGGTAGGTAGTGTACACTATACAATATACATTGTTGAGTTATCTGCATAAGTGGTTAACTGTGAAAGAATACAATCAGGGTAACTGCATTTTAAAATGACAAGAATAATTGTCATTTTTTGTCTTCTTCCCCATCTTCTTCCCCTTCCCCCATAATTGTCTTCCCCCATCCAAAACCTTGATCTTTTCTACCCTCGTTAATTCACGCCAGATCCACTTTTTTGAAATTCCGACTTCTTTTCTGGAAGTCCTAGCAATGTCCATGTGTTTTATACCTCTCCCACCCCCCTTCCCGTGCCTCCTCCCCCCAAGCCCTCTCCCTCCCACAGATCTCCCGATGTCCCTGCTCTCAAATGTTGTACTTGTGTGCTTCCCTCTCTCTCCCCATCTTGTCTCCCGCTCCCTTTATCTTATGTTTTATGTGTAAGTTTGTCTTTTTGTGATTAATGTTAGCTCTTGCATGAGCCTCGATCTTGTATACAAAAAAAAAAAAAGTAGGACCCAACACAGAGCCCTGAGGAACGCCAGCATTAATATAATGGGCAGGGAATGACTGTCCCTCGTGTACCACAGAGATGTGGCGATTTGCAAGGAAGCCAGAAATTGAAGCAAGTAATTTTCCAGAGATGCCGTATGATTTTAGCGAATGGATGAACAACTTCTGCCACACTTTGGATCATCATGGTGAAGCAAGCGTTGTTGTTCTTGACATCTTGAAGGCTTTTGACAAAGGCCTAGTCACAAGTCACATGTTCAGTGATTTGGGATAGAACAGACATCGACTGTCGAGAGCCATACTGAGCATCATTTAAGGAGGTTGTGAGTTTCCAGATGACTCATGACTTGCAG
The DNA here is from genome assembly GCF_964187855.1 of Myxine glutinosa. Taxonomy (NCBI): domain Eukaryota; kingdom Metazoa; phylum Chordata; class Myxini; order Myxiniformes; family Myxinidae; genus Myxine; species Myxine glutinosa. The sequence goes on along the minus strand of NC_136271.1, from coordinate 109,326,248 downwards.
TTTGATCAGGTATTCAAACACTTTGCTCATAATGAGTGGAAGGCTAATAATGGGTACTCCTCTCCAGCCTTGCTCCCCCAGCTCTCTCTGTGCTCTGTCCCCCAAATATTCCTACAGGTCGCAGAAGATCTGCCAGCAACCCTCTTGGGTTAAACTGCCAAAATCAAGGCTCTCTGCTCACCTTCACTCTTTCATTCCTCTTTTCTCCCGCCTCTGGAACAGACTCATTCTCTTCAATCCCACTCCTCCCTCCAGGTTTTTAAAACAGCTGTTCACCACCATCTCTTATCTCTTCCCCTATCCAAAACCTTGATCTTTCCTACCCCCGTTAATTCACCCCAGATCCGCTTTTTTGAAGTATCGACTTCTTTCCTGGAAGTCCTAGCAGTGTCCACGTGTTTTTTTTTGTTTGTTTGTTTTTACATCTCCCCCCCCCCCCCCCCATTCGCATGCTTCCCCCCTCCCCCCAAACCCTCCCTCCCACAGATCTCCCGATGTCCCTGCTCTCCATTTTGTTTTCCCGCCCCCTTTGTCACATGTTTTATGTGTCAGTTTGTCTTTTTGTGATCAATGTTAGCTCTTACACGAGCCTCAATCTTGTAACCAAAAAAAAAAAAAACCCCCCAATACATTGGAAGGATCTGATTTCTCACTGGAGCCTTTAAAAACAGGGTCTACAGAAGCCTACTTTTAGCCAGGTTGAAACAGACTGGTAGACACGACCTATATAATTTTGAGAGAACAGAAGACAGTTCTGGTGAACACATCTTCAAAGCAATTGCAGCGATTCAATCTGGTCCAGCAGCTTTTGAGATGAATAATCTAAGTAGCAAATTTCCTGGGTGTGATGATAATAGTGGGAAAACTGGTGTCAACGCGGGAAGAAGAAGCAGGCAATCGGTGTCCGTGGTCTTCAAGTGCAGCGTTTGCAGCAAAATGCTCAGCGAAGAGGTTGACTTTATCAGATAGGAGAAGTAAGCACTTCATGGTCATTGAAGAGGGCATTTACTTCATTCCACACCCATTCCTAAATCACTTCCTCATTCTTTATCACAACCACTATCTGACCCTTCCTCTTATCCTTTCCCCTGCTTCTTCCATAGTCCTTTCCCTAACGCACAGCATTCCCTCCCTAAAGGTCCCCTCACTCCACAACCCCAATGCATTTTTTTTTTTTTTTTTTTTTTTTGTATACAAGATCGAGGCTTGTGAAAGAGCGAAATGTTGCAAGCATGTTGATCCGCATCTGGAGCTCGAACATCGCAGCTATTGGCCCTGATCCTGCTGGTCTTGCTTGCAACATGCTTGCAACATTCAACATTCTTGCAACATGCTTTTTCATGCTTTGCTTGCTTGCAATTTTCATACTTGCAACATTCAACATTGCTTGCAACATGCTGTTTCATGCTTGCAACATTCAACATTCTTGCAACATGCTTGTTTCATGCTTGCAACATTCAACATTCTTGCAACATGTTTGTTTCATGCTTGCAACATTCAACATTCTTGCAACATGCTTTTTCATGCTTTTCTTGCTTGCAATTTTCATGCTTGCAACATTCAACATTGCTTGCAACATGCTTGCAACATTCAACATTCTTGCAACATGCTTTTCATGCTCTTCTTGCTTGCAACATTCAACATTGCTTGCAACATGCTTGTTTCATGCATGCAACATTCTACATTGCTTGCAACATGCTTGATTCATGCTTGCAACATTCAACATTCTTGCAACATGGTTTTTCATGCTTTTCTTGCTTGCGATTTTCATGCTTGCAACATTCAACATTGCTTGCAACATGCTTGATTCATGCTTGCAACATTCAACATTCTTGCAACATGCTTTTTCATGCTTTTCTTGCTTGCAATTTTCATGCTTGCAACATTCAACATTGCTTGCAACATGCTTGTTTCATGCTTGCAACATTCAACATTCTTGCAACATGCTTGTTTCATGCTTGCAACATTCAACATTCTTGCAACATGCTTTTTCATGCTTTTCTTGCTTGCAATTTTCATGCTTGCAACATTCAACATTGCTTGCAATTTTCATGCTTGCAACTTTCAACATTGCTTGCAACATTCAACATTGCTTGCAACATTCAACATTGCTTGCAACATTCAACATTGCTTGCAATTTTCATGCTTGCAACATTCAACATTGCTTGCAACATGCAACAGATCTTGCTTGCAAATCTGCCCAATTTTCCGATCGTCCTCCATAGCTTTTCCCTGATGACAGCTGAGAGTAAAAAGAGTGACAGCACGTAATGGCCATTGCGACGGGATGATGGCAAGTAATGGTCAGAACAGTGCCAGATATGGAAAAATCTACTGAAATTACTGAAGTAAACAATATATAATTGTCTGAATTATTTATTTGTGTATATTTCTGCCAAGACGTGCTTCTCCGAGTAGATCCAATGCGGAATATTTCATTCTGTAATGTACTTCCCAGACTTAAATGCTACACTCCTCTTGTTTCAGCTTTGAGTATCGCATTTACCTTTGACTCTCCCCACCACAGGTGATGGTGTGTTGCTGGTCGGCATCCATGGGCCATCCCTGCCCAGTGAGGAAGTGCACGTCATGCACACAGGCAGGCATCATTACAACGTCACGTACATCCTCCACAGCCCCGGAGACTATGCTCTCATTATAAAGTGGGGGGACGAGCACATTCCCGGAAGCCCGTTTGGCCTCTCCCTGCTCTGACCAGACCATGCTCCTCCCTGAACATCAAGGCCGAACAACCCTTCTTTACCTGTGTTTCACCGAGACATTTCCACGTTACACCCTTTTACCTCGCAATGGTTGCATTTTACCTACCTGTGCGCCTGTGCCATACGCTCATGTACCTGCAATAAGTTTCGCTGCTCACGAGCTTTTGGTTTCACCCCGATGTGCAGAATACCTCGATTATAGTACAGATCTGGCAAAATTTCCAAGGATAATTTCTAATTGTAGGAAAAACCAACTGCACTTCTGAATGATCATTTGTATTACGGAGCATAGATTAGAATTCCTTATTCATTGCTCGTTTTGGTGATTTTTCTTTCTCCCGATCATATCTGAAGGATTTACAAGTGCCCAAATCGGACATTTATTGAACATTTCTTCTCTGGCATCCCCTCTTATTTGCTCTGAGCTGTTCGTCTTTGCTCTGACAACACCTACTCTGTCTCATTGGACAATGGACAGACAGAGCACGTTCATATGAAGACAGGAATAATAAATGTGTGAGATGAAGAAGCATAACTTAAGGATTATATCAGATGTTTGGGAAATGCATTTGATCTGCTTGAAGGCCTTGCTCTTGGAAAGTGATACAATTAGTAAGGGAATAATGTAAGGCTGTAGATGGAGTAGATATAAGATAGAGTAGAATGCCGCTAGTAACACTATCGGGGTTTAATCTCGTTTGTTAACATACATCCCAAATCTGCTTGTGGACATAAGCTTCCATATGAAAGATAACCTTCCAATATGAGCTTCCACCTTCTCTTCTATCCCAATATCACTGTTAATCTTCTACCATCCGTCATGTAGCTTTTCTGTGTTGGCTTCCTCTGAATCGTGTTGTGTGAGTGGACAGGAGTGCAGCTAAGTACAGAGGGCTAGTGAGGGTAGATGATGGGAAATGGCCACAAGTTCCACCTTGTGATGGACTAGAGGGAAGTGGAGTGGGACAAACTCAGGAGGCAGACTATTTCATTGACAGGATAAAATATGGGAAAAATGTAGTGGAGATTGGAAGAAATACTGGACTTAAGAAGGTTAACAAGGAAGGTAATGAATATGTAGTTTGTATGATGCGCATCTAAGGAGAGGTGGAGTGATGATGTGTCGGTGCAAGAGGTGGTAGAAGAGTGAAGAGCTCTTGGTGCTGAGACAAAAGCAAACCCTGTGGTTTGACATCATGAAGACTAATAATAGTAATGATGATGCACAAGGGCTTTAGTCTCCACAATGTACAGGAGAACTCGACGAAATGGTGGAGTCTCGGCCCATATTGGAACATGAATGGCTTAAACTGCTTTGATGATGACAGAGAAGAGAATATTGCGTTATTATCAAGACTGCGTTATGGAACAGTTTTTCAGGAAAGAAAAAAAAATGATTATTTACTTTGTCTTGTGCGGCTTATCAACACAGGGATATTCGCATTTATCATGTCCCGCATATCTTTAAGTGCACTATTTTAAAAACTTTTTAACACAGGTATCAAGGCTCCATGGAAAAGCAGAACAACAGGGGTTGACGAATAAACGGACAAATTGAGGGAAAGCAAACATGAGCACCACAGGGCAAGGAAAGGATTTGTAGGAGGGGGATGAGAACAAGGTCTCCGCAAGTGTAATATAACTCAGAAGTGGAAATGGGAGAGAGAGAGCACGAGGTGATTGTGGACAGCAAACTGGAAATCCTGCAGGGAAAAGTATGAGACAAAAACTCAGGAATACCGTCCCACATTCCCACAAGGAATGGTTTTCTGGCAGAATGTGTGTGACCTGGAGGGGTGATATTAGGCAGAAATGTGATAGGTTAGCAGGAGCAAGACCAGAGCTGGTGAAAGGCCACCAACAACAAGGCTCCCGAGCAACTCGTCTCTGGTGGTCATGAAGCAGATCTTGAGACTTGGCTTTCTGACACGGGATTCTAATGAAACAGAGGACCTGTGATTCGACAGCGTGAAAGGATGCACGTTGAGAAGCAGCACCACCATTCCTACAAGAAAAGTCCAATTGTTTTCTGTAAATATAAAAAGTTTATGTGTAGGGACAACAACTGTTGATTTTATTTTTGTGCTTTGGTTGCTTCGAGCAAAATGAGTTTTTTTCTTCCACTTAGTCTGCATTTTGTTGCAATAACAGAACGACATGTTAATCGACAAGTATCATTGAACTTTTTAAATAAACAAATTATAACTCAACGACCATTGCAATTTGTCTACACATTCTTATCTATGTTCATATGGAATCCAAATCAAATTGCATAAGAAAGTATGAATTAAAAAAAAAACGTTTCTGAAGTTTAAAAAAACATTTTTTAAAGAAGGAATTTTGAAAACTTGATCATCGGACACGGCATTTCCGACATGCTTGGAAGTTTCTGCAGTTCCTTGCATTTTTCCATGGGCCAACAGTTAAGCAGATTGACGCTGACTGGCGAATCGAATTGCCAAAGTGGAGAGTTGGTGAGCAGACTTGCTGAGCCGTTCCTTCGTTAAAACAAGAATGACCGCACTGTGGTTACAACCTGTGATAAAATCCGCTAACGGGCCGGTTGGGAAACGCGCATTTAAAGCACTTAAAAGATGAGCAGCGCGATTGGGAAACACATTTAATGAACAGCACAATTGGAAAACACATTTAATGAACAGCGTGATTGGGAAACACACATTTAATGAACAGCACAATTGGAAAATACATTTAATGAACAGCAGATTGGGAAACACATTTAATGAACAACAGATTGGGAAACACATTCAATGAACAGCAGATTGAGAAACATTCAATGAACAGCAGATTGAGAAACACACATTCAATAAACAGCAAATTGGGAAACACACATTCAATGAACAGCACGATTGGGAAACACATTCAATGAACAGCAGATTGGGACACACACATTCAATGAACAGTGCGATTGGGAAACACACATTTAATGAACAGCAGATTGGGACACACACACATTCAATGAACAGTACGATTGGGAAACACATTCAATGAACAGCAGATTGGGAAACACATTTAATGAACAGTGCGATTGGGAAACACATTTAATGAACAGTGCGATTGGGAAACACACATTCAATGAACAGCAGATTGGGACACACACATTCAATGAATAGTGCAATTGGGAAACACACATTTAATGAACAGCAGAATGGGACACACAAACATTCAATGAACAGTGCGATTGGGAAACACATTCAATGAACAGCAGATTGGGAAACACACATTTAATGAACAGTGCGATTGGGAAACACACATTTAATGAACAGCAGATTGGGACACACACACATTTAATGAACAGTGCAATTGGGAAACATTCATTGAACAGCAGATTGGGAAACACACATTTAATGAACAGCGCAATTGGGAAACACACATTCAATGAACAGTGCGATTGGGAAACACACATTCAATGAACAGCAGATTGGGAAACACATTTAATGAACAGCAGATTGGGACACACACATTCAATGAACAGTGCGATTGGGAAACGCACATTTAATGAACCGCGATTGGGAAACACACCTTTATTGAACAGTGGATTGGGAAACACATTCAATGAAAAGTGGATCGGGAAACACACATTTAATGAACAGCGCAATTGGAAAGCACATTAATGCCCTATTAAAAGATTAACATTGCACCTCTTATCATGTGTGTATCCTGTAAACACAAGCATAATTGATTCCTGCATGAAGAGAAACTTGAATGGTGCGCACCACTCCATATCTGCCACCGGTCTGCATCCAATATCATAACATAACTTATCAAAGAAATGCATTGTGGATATTCCCCCTGGATATGCTACTGTTACTCGTTCTGATGCAATCATGGATGAATGCTCTGAACCTCAGCCAAAGGTTAGGGCCATTTATTTGGATATCACACGAGCCAGCCTTTGACACTGTCTGGCATCCAGCCTTGATTTCTAGGTTGTCTTTCTTTGGAATCTCTATTTTTATTATTATACAGGTTCTATGGCTCGTAGTAGAGCTGCCACTCACGCATCTCACACGGAAATACAGACGAGACACAACACAGCCACTAACTTTATTATATACAACCTTACAGCTGGCCTTGCTCCTCTTGCCCTTTCCTATATCTCTGCCCTTCCCCAGCCATCCCAGATGACATGCACTCCTCAAAAAATCCTCACTTGCTCTCCTGCATTCATTCATCCACTTATTCCCAAACTGTGGAATAATCTCCCCCTGCTTGTTATCTAGACCTCACTTCAGTCTTTCAAATGCGCTGCCCATCACTAGCTCTTGTTAACCTAAACCCATGCCCATCCATGATCTCTTCTGGACACTGAGTATTTCCCATTATGTTCCTTTCTGGGAAACAGTTATTCGTTGTGCTATTCCTCCTTTCCTTTGTGTATATGTTCACCTCCGCTCTCCATATACCCTTTGGTCGTTTGTGAATCTGCTGCCCTTTGTCATTCAGCTTTGCCATCAGCCAGTATATAAAAACGGAAACCACAGCAGTGGACGAGGGGCTGAAGAAGACTGAGTAAGTGATAGTAAGTTATTAAGTTTATCAATGAAATGTCAACCTAATGTTATGAAACTTTACAACATATCGTGGGCTCCATGAATAGGATTACAGAGCTGGAGCTTCACCAATCTCCCTGTCAAGCTAATCTGCACACCAATCTCCTCCCTCAGTTCATCCATTCTCCTTCCATCCACCCTCTTCACTCACTCCCACGATCCTCCTGACCCAGCTGTTCTGGCAAACCTGCAGCCTCTGTTGTTGTCTCCCTTTCAGTGCCACAGTCTCCAGACCGTAAAGGTAGGCTGGAAGTATTCACATCAGAACCTTTTCTTTCAATCTCCTTGAAATCTTTCTGTTTGCCATTACACCCTCCATCTTCCTCCACACATTCACACTCACCTGAATCCTCCTCTGCACCTCAGCCTCTGACTTACCATCCCTGGTGACTGTTCCAACCTTGATACTCAAGCCTATTTCCTTGTCTGATCTCCTTCCCCTCTAACCTGATATCCACATAACTACATTCCCCAGTAAATGCAACATAGGCAACACAGAAACACATGTTTGCCTGCCCTGAAAAGGGCGACTCTGACATCCAAGCCCAGCTGTCCATAGATATAGTGATTACAGTTGTTACCAGCAGCACTTTGTGTTCCCAGTATGTTTCAAAGGCTTCTCTCATCCTTTCAAAAGCGATCATCTTGTAGCATCTATATTATAATAGGCGAAGGTGATTCTGTCCGTCTGTCCGGGGGTGTAGCTTAGTCCGTTTGCAGAGTAGCTCCACCCATAGTTCCACCCATTCTTGGAGAGGCTTCATGTAAACAAATATCCACCATTTTATTACCTCGAATATTACCCAAGTCAAGGGCCACGTGGTCAGGAGAACCTCGTCCCTTCCGGTCACACTGTGCCTATCGGCCGGCCTCGAAGACCGAAATTGTGACGGTGTCACCCGAGTCCCTGGTGTCCCTGGTGTTGGGCTAGCGGCTCGGGTGCCGGCTTAGGATCCTAGGATCCTGGGTTCGAATCCCGGTCAATCGCTGAATTAACGCCAGGGGGGTTGACTCAGCCTGTCATCCTTCCGAGGTCGGCAAATTGAGTACCAGTTCACTGGTAATTCCCTGCTTGTCGTTAAAGGCGGCAAAAAGGGTTGGCGTCAGGAAGGGCATCCGGCCGTAAAACATTGCTTCAAAAAGGGGACCGAAAAACAACAACAACCACAGTTCCCGAAAAAGGCCAACCCCCGCTTGCGGGGAAAAATGGCCTCTAAAAGGTGGTTTTATTACCTCGAATGGCTTTGAGGCCTGTTTAGTTAGGCCCATGCTGTCTTTCTCTCTCACACAGGTTTATTTCAACTCTAATTCGATATATCATTTCATTTTTAACAGTCGCTAACATAGTGTTAGACGCGGTTGAAAAAAAACGGGAAGAGAATCCCAAGAAAGTTTCCGTTTATAGAACGAAATGATTTCTCAAAGGCCTGTAAACTAAAGCCCATTCATTGAGAGTCACCCTCACGATTTTATCTCGAATTCACCATCTGATTTAATTTTTATCGATGGTTTTAGACTCGGTGTCAGAAATGATTGAGAACATTCACACACACACGGGAAATTGCCGAGATATATTTATAAAAATCGCGCCACGATGATACACGAAAATACACCGCCTAAAATAACAGTCGGGGAAAATGTCGACATATATTAAAAATTCGCTTTTTCTTTTCCGTTAATATATATATTACTTTTACCTTTTATGAGAGTCGGCACAAAAACGACATATATATCTTCGTTCTTTCTTATTTCATTCAACATTATTATCCGGAAGTAAAATATGTTTCAGGAAATTACCGAGAGATATTTCTTCGTTTTTTTTTTATTAGTTATGTGCGCATACACTTTAAATAGGTTTATTTGAAATCTTTAATTTTCACAATGTAATTTACTTGCCATTTGTCATTTGATAATTACGAGACACTTCCTCTTGAGGATCGTGACAATTCATGCGCTGCGTGGAAACTTCCATTTCTAAAATGAATGAGACGGTCGATGAAGAATGCAGACTTGAACAGGATGTAGCAAGAAAACGAATGAGACGGGCGAACGAGTCCGTCGACGAACGTCAATGCAGACTTGAACAGGATGTAGCAAGAACCGCACGAGACGGGAGAACCGCACAGAATGCTGCTGCAACAACGATGAGGAGGGTTGGAGAGGAGCGAGGGGTTGGAGAGCAAGGTGCTAGGGGTTGGAGAGTGAGGAGCGAGGGGTTGGAGAGTGAGGAGCGAGGGGTTGGAGAGCGAGGAGCGAGGGTTTGGAGAGCGAGGGGTAGGAGAGCGAGGAGCGAGGAGTTGGAGAGCGAGGTGATAGGGGTTGGAGAGCGAGGAGCTAGGGGTTGGAGAGTGAGGAGCAAGGAGTTGGAGAGTGAGGGCCGATTGGAGCGGAGAGTGAGGAGTGATTGGAGCGGAGAGTGAGGGCCGATTGGAGCGGAGAAGAGTGTGAGGAGGTATTGTAGAGGAGTGTGAGGAGGTATTGGAGAGGAGTGTGAGGTGGTATTGGAGAGGAGTATGAGGAGGTATTGGAGAGGAGTGTGAGGAGGTATTGGAGAGGAATGTGAGGAGGTATTGGAGAGGAGTGTGAGGCGGTTTTGGAGAGGAGTGTGAGGGGGTATTGGAGAGGGGTTGGAGAGGAGTGTGAGGGGTTGGAGAGGAGTGTGAGGGGTTGGAGAGGAGTGTGAGGGGTTGGAGAGGAGTGTGAGGGGTTGGTGAGGAGTGTGAGGGGTTGGCGAGGAGTGTTTGTTTTTTTTTGTTTTTTTTTGTATACTGAATCGAGGCTCGTGAAAGAGCTAACATTTACTTCACAAACAAATCAACCAGACAAACAAAATATATAAAAAGAGGGAGCGGAAGACAAGATGGGGAGAGAAGGGGAAGCACACAAACACAACATTTGAGAGCAGGGAGATGTGTGGAAGGGAGAGGGCTTGGGGGGAGGAGGCGTGGGAAGGGGGGGAGGGGGAGTGTGAGGGGTTGTAGAGGAGTGTGAGGAGGTATTGGAGAGGAGTGCGAGGTATTGGAGAGGAGTGCGAGGAGGTATTGGAGAGGAGTGCGGGGAGGTATTGGAGAGGAGTGTGAGGAGGTATTGGAGAGGAGTGTGAGGAGGTATTGGAGAGGAGTGCGAGGAGGTATTGGAGAGGAGTGTGAGGTATTTGAGAGGAGTGTGGGGAGGTATTGGAGAGGAGTGTGAGGGGTTGGAGAGGAGTGTGAGGGCTTGGAGAGGAGTGTGAGGGGTTGGAGAGGAGTGTGAGGGGTTGGAGAGGATTTGTGAGGGGTTGGAGAGGAGTGTGAGGAGGTATTGGAGAGGAGTGTGAGGAGGTATTGGAGAGGAGTGTGAGGAGGTATTGGAGAGGAGTGTGAGGAGGTATTGGAGAGGAGTGTGAGGAGATATTGGAGAGGAGGTATTGGAGAGGAGTGTGAGGAGGTATTGGAGAGGAGTGTGAAGAGGTATTGGAGAGGAGTGTGAGGAGTGTGTGGAGGTATTGGAGAGGAGTGTGAGGAGGTATTGGAGAGCAGTGTGAGGAGGAGTGGCATTGGAGAGGGGTGAGGGTGGAGAGGAGTGAGGGGTCACATATTATGTAAAATAAATAAATTGTGTTCATTACACCATTTTAACCATTTTGTAAAATTTAATGTGCAGCATGTAAATCAAGATGTCCAAATGTCACACACGTCCATACCCGTGGTATTCCCACGGGTGACCCCACGATATACTAGTCTTACTATATTTCACCAAATGTCCGTCCGTCCGTTCGAAGGTACCGCAAAAACGGCTCAACCGATCGCAACGATATTTTGGGTGGGTATTCCTGGGACCCCTTGGAGTAAAATAGGCTATTGTAGCGGTTACCAGAAGCATGAAACAATCACCTTGCACCGGCCGATGACGTAACCGGTGGGCGGTTACTTGCCCGGACTCGCCCGGACGTGTCCGGACTTGCCTTGCCCGGGCGGACTCTCGATTTGCATACCACGCCCCGTTGAGAGGCATGGCTGACTTATTTGCATACCACGCCCCGCCTGAGAGGCGTGGCTTTTGTGTGGTGAACTTTTGATATAAATTGCCGCCCGTGTTAACGCGGCCTAACGGGCTATTCAGTGCTTTTGAGTTCTTTCGAGTTGAGCTAGAATAAATAGCTCAGTGAAACTTCGTTCCTGGTGTCGTCCATTTTGTCCGGCTTTATCGTGCGAGCATAGCTCCACAATTGGTGACCCCTTTTCAAGAACATGGCGATGGAGTCATCTGTAGCTTTGAAGCTCCCTGGCTTTTGGGAATCGCACGCAGCCGTCTGGTTCGCCCAAGCGGATTCTCAATTCACCCTGCAGAACATTACGGAGGACACGACGCGCTACCACCATGTGGTCTCCGCGCTCAACGCCCCCACCGCTGCCCGGGTCCTGAGCTTCCTACAGAACCCGCCGAACGCCGACAAATACAGCGCGCTCAAAGGCCTACTCCTCGGTGCGTTTGGACTCACGGAGACCGAACGCGCGTGACAACTGCTCGACCTCCGGGAGCTGGGTGAGGCCCGTCCATCCGAACGCATGGACCACATGCTTGCTCCACTCGGCGACCACAGCCCAGATTTCCTCTTCCGCGAGCTGTTCCTCCGGCAGCTACCCGGGCAGGTACGATTAGCTTTGGCTAATTCGCCCATCACGGACACTCGTGCCCTGGCCAAGGAGGCCGATAAATTTTTCTCGGCCAGGCGACACGTCGGAGCGGCCGCCTGGAACCCTGGGCCGACCAAGGCAACGCCGGCGCCACCACCGGCCAAGTTAGCGCCACTGGCGGCAGCGGCCGCCGTGACGCCCCGTCGACTGAACCCGATGCGACCGACGGAGCCTCCACCAGAGCGGACCATGTGCTACTACCACGCCAGGTTCAGGCAGAAGGCCAGAACGTGCCGCCCACCGTGCACTTTCGGCAGGTCGGGAAACGACCAGGCCGGCGCTTGCTGCCTGCCATGAGCGTCGGCCATTCAGGCAGCCTTCTGTTTATTTCGGACACAGCGTCCGGGCGGCGTTTTTTGTGTGACACCGGCGCTCAGCTGAGCGTGATACCCGCCTCGGTGCAGGACAAACAGGCCGCGGTTTGCGGCCCCGCCTTGTTCACCGCAAACGGCTCCTCCATCCGCACCTTCGGTTCGCGCAGCGTCGCATTCTGCTTCGGGGGCCAGCGCTTCAGGTGGGACTTCATCACGGCGAACGTGCCCATGGCCTTGCTGGGTGCAGATTTTCTGTGCGCGCATGGGCTTTTGGTGGACGTCAAACGGCGTCGGCTCATCAACGCGGAGACCTTGAGCTCGCTCGTTTGCTCATTGAGCGGCTCTGCACCAACCAAGCTAGCCTGCGCGCTCCCGGCCACGGACGATTTCACCCGCCTGCTCGCCGAGTTTCCCGCCCTCACGCAGCCGACGTTTTCGGCCGTCGCCGTCAAACACGGCGTCGAACACCACATCCCGACCACAGGTCCACGCCAGGGCTCGTCGCCTCGACCCGACCAAACTCGCCGTGGCGAAGGCGGAATTCGACGCGCTGGAGCGATTGGGCATTGTGCGGTGCTCGAATAGCGCGTGGGCCTCGCCCCTGCACACCGTGCCCAAACCGGGTGGCGGATGGCGACCATGCGGCGATTACCGCCGCCTCAACGATGCCACCACCCCCGACCGGTACCCGATACCACACATACAGGACTTTTCCGCCTGTTTGGCGGGGCGGGTGATCTTTTTCAAGGTCGACCTCATTCGGGGCTACCACCAGGTACCCGTCCGGCCGGCCGACGTGCCGAAGACGGTGGTAATTACACCTTTTGGCCTCTTCGAGTTCCTTCGCATGCCGTTCGGCCTTAAGAACGCGGCCCAGGCCTTCCAGCGGCTGATGCACACCTCACCTTCCTTTTCGTCTACTTGGACGACATTCTCGTCGCCAGCACTTCCCGGGCGGAGCACCTCATCCACCTGCGCACGCTTTTTGAGCGCCTCGGCCAGCACAGCCTCATCATCAACCCGGCGAAATGCCAGTTTGGCGTAACGGCCGTCGACTTCCTGGGGCACCGCATCACGAAGCACGGGGCCGTCCCGCTGCCTACCAAGGTGGAGGCAGTCACAAGTTTCCCGCGCCCCGCTCCATCAAGGCCCTACAGGAATTTTTGGGGATGGTAAATTTCTACCACCGGTTCGTGCGTCGCGCCGCCCAACTCATGCGCCCCCTGTACGAAGCCCTCCGGGGCAAGCCGGCCAAGCACGACGTCGCCTGGACCAAAGAGATGGACGCGGTGTTCACGGGCGCTAAGCTGGCCCTCGCCAACGCGACCATGCTGGCGCACCCGGCGCCCGACGCACCCATCGCCCTCACCACGGACGCTTCCGACTACGCGGTGGGCGCCGTGCATGAACAGTGGGTGAACGGGGATTGGCAACCGCTGGCCTTCAGCCGGCAGCTTCGCCCTAACGAGCGCAAGTTTCGCGCAAGGGTCGAAATTATCGACGGCAAAAGCCGGCGTGCCCAAGCTATTTGCCGTGCTGCCCCCGATCTTTTCATGATCACTACGGCAGAGAGTTGCAGTGCCCTTTTTCTTCAGTTGCTGCTGTGCCCTTTTTGTCAATAAAGCATAATAATAGAGACCAAAGTATGAATAAAGTAATGATGAAAACAACAAACTGACTTCGTCGGCTTTCGTTTTCTCAGTGCATGTCGGAACATTAGCGAAGTAAGCATATACATCGTCTTGGCTACCTCGTTTCCCGTTCTCTTCCTGAATACAGAATGTTGCAGTTGTGGCGGACACAAAAGCCCACTGGCATGGTGACATCATTCCGCGCACCAAGTGGGCGGTGGCCACGCCCGAGGGGTAGGCGTGGCCTCATGATATACACCGGGCGCGCAGCCCGGAGCGCGCCAGTGTTACAGTGAGCTCCTGAAATAAAGACGCTTATAAGTTACCGCTTGTCCGCTTCCTCCTTGCTCGCAAGCAGCGCGCGTAATGCCGCGCTTTACTGGTGACCCCCTTGACGTTGGATCTGCCGGAGCAATCCTTCCACACGCGACGCCATTGCCATGGCCAACTTCATCAAACTTCCCGAATTTTGGGAGGCTCAGGCCGAAGTCTGGTTCGTCCAGGCCGAAGCCCAATTTCAGCTTCGGCGCCTCACCGGCGATGACACGCGCTATTGCCACGTCGTCGCCTCCCTCGGGCCCGGCACGGCCGCTCGAGTTGTGTCCGTCCTTCGCCACCCACCGGACGGCCACAAGTACGAGGCACTCAAGCGGCTACTCCTAGACACGTTCGGCCTCACGGACGACGCACGGGCCGACCGCCTCCTGGATCTCCCCGAGCTCGGTGACACGCACCCGTCGGTCCAAATGGACCATATGCTGTCACTGTTGGGCGACGAAGCCCCCGGTTCTCTATTCCGGGTGCTTTTCCGTCGCCAACTTCCAGCGCAGGTTCGCCTCGCGTTGGCCGGGACCGGGCTAACGGAACCCCGAGCATTGGCAGCCGAGGCGGACAAGTACTTCGCCGCTTCGGACACGTGGGCGAGAGTCGGCGTGGCCGTCACGGCCCTCGTGGCTGATGCTGCTGATGCTGCTGCTGATGCTGCTGATCCACAGCATCAGCTTATACAGCATACGCAGCATGCTGATACGCACCTCGTGACCGCCGCCACGCCCCGCCCACCGCCGCGGCGAAAACCGCCACCGCGGGGAAACCCGCCAACTCCACCGGCCTGGCGGAGCCAGCCGCGCTCCTCCAGCTCCACCACCTGGTGCTGGTTCCACGCCAAGTTCGGCCACGAAGCTCGGCAGTGTCATCCGCCATGCTCCTTCAACAGGTCGGGAAACGCCTGGGCCGGCGCTCAATAGTGGCGATGAGCGCCGGCCGTTCGAGCAGCCTGCTGTTCATAACGGACACCTTCTCCGGGCGCCGTTACCTGTGCGACACGGGAGCGCAGGTGAGTGTCGTTCCCGCCGGCACGTCAGACAAGCACGCCGCGGGTGGGGGCCCCGCGCTGCTTGCCGCGAACGGGACGCCCATCCGTACGTACGGAAAACGCTGCCTCTCTCTGCGGTTCGGAGGGCAGGTTTTCTGATGGACGTTCGTCACCGCCGACGTGCCCATAGCACTGCTTGGCGCGGACTTCCTGTGCGCTAATGGGCTCCTGGTCGACGTCAAGCGCAGACGTCTTGTCCAGGCCGAGACGTTCAGCTCGCTCGCTTGTGCGTTGCCCAGCTCAACGAGCGGCTTGCCAAGCGGCTTGCCGAACGGTTCGGTTCCGGCCACGTTGGTCTGTACGCTTCCGGCAGCGGACGCATTCACCCGCCTCCTCGCCGGCTTCCCGGCCCTCACGCGTCCCACCTTCTCGGCGGGGGCCGTCAAGCACGGGGTGGCCCATCACATCCCCACCGTCGGGCCACCGGTCTACGCCCAGGCACGCCGCCTCGAGCCGACGAAGCTGGCGGTGGCAAAAGCGGCGTTCGCTACCCTGGAGCGACTCGGCATCGTTCGGCGCTCAGAGAGCGCTTGGGCGTCGCCGCTGCACATCGTGCCGAAGCCCGGCGGGGGATGGCGACCGTGCGGGGACTATCGCCGTCTCAATGACGCCACGACTCCCAACCGCTACCCCGTCCCCCACATTCAGGACTTTTCCACCCGTTTGGCGGGCATGTCCTTCTTCTCGAAGGTGGACCTCATACGCGGCTACCATCAGGTCCCCGTCAGGCCGGAGGTCGTCCCGAAGACGGCGGTCATCACGCCATTCGGACTCTTCGAGTTCCTGCGCATGCCCTTCGGTCTGAAGAATGCGGCTCAGGCGTTCCAGCGACTGATGGACAGCGTCCTGCGTGACTTGGATTTTGTCTACGTCTACCTGGACGATATCCTCGTCGCCAGCGCGTCCCGTGAAGAGCACCTATGCCCCCTTCGCACGCTCTTCGAACGCCTGGGCCAGCATGGCCTGATTGTGAACCCCGCAAAGTGCCGGTTCGGCGCCACCATAATCGATTTTCTGGGGCACCGTGTCACCAGGCACGGAGCCGTCCCCCTGCCGGCCAAGGTGGAGGCGGTGAAGGGGTTTCCGCGCCCCCGCACGATCAGAGGGCTGCAGGAGTTCCTGGGCATGGTGAACTTTTACCATCGGTTCCTGCCCCGTATCGCCCAGCTCCTGCGCCCCCTGCACGAAGCTCTCCGAGGTAAGCCGGGCAAAGGCGACGTTACCTGGACCGAGCAGATGGACACGGCGTTCACAGGCGCGAAGCTCGCCTTGGCTAACGCCACCATGCTCGCGCACCCGGCGCCCGATGCACCGATCGCCCTCACCACCAATGCCTCGGACTACGCGGTGGGCGCGGTGCACGAGCAATGGGTGCGTGGAGCTTGGCAACCGCTGGTGTTCTTTAGCCGGCAGCTTCACCCGCCCGAACGCCGTTACAGTACCTTCGACCGCGAGTTGCTCGGGCTTCACTTGGCGGTCAGGCACTTCCGCCATCTGCTCGAGGGCCGTGCGTTCACTGCCTTCGTCGACCACAAGCCGCTGATCTTCGCGATGGGCAAGGTCACCGAGCCGTGGTCGGCCCGGCAGCAGCGTCACCTCTCGGCCGTGTCCGAGTACACGACGGACATCCAGCACGTCGCGGGGAAGGACAACCCGGTGGCGGATTGCCTTTCCCGGGCCGTCGCCCACGCAGTCCACCTCGGTATCGACTATGCCCGGATGGCAGCGGACCAGGCCGCTGACCCCGACGTCCAGGCCTTGCGGACCGCCGTCACGGGCCTCCGCGTCACCGAGGTGGCGTTCGACGGCGCGGGCGCGGCCCTCTTGTGCGACGTCTCCCTCGAGCGTCCTCGCCCCATCGTGCCCGCGGGCTGGCAGCGCCAGGTGTTTGACGCCATCCACGGCCTGTCCCACCCGGGCGCGAGGGCCTCCCAAAGGCTGATCGCCGACAAGTTCGTCTGGCATGGCCTCCGGAAGGCCGTCCGCGGCTGGGCCAGGACGTGCCTCGCGTGCCAGCGCGCCAAGGTGCACCGGCACACCCAAGCCCCGTTGGCCCCGTTCACGGTGCCGGAACGCCGGTTTGACCACGTCCACGTGGACCTGGTGGGACCTCTGCCCCCCTCGCGGGGTTTCACCTACGTCCTCACCATGGTGGACCGCACCACCCGGTGGCCGGAGGCCGTGCCCTTGGCGTCGACAACGGCGGCCGATGTCGCGCAGGCTTTCATCGCCACCTGGGTCGCCCGGTTCGGCGCCCCCTCAGACATCTCGTCCGACCGCGGCCCCCAGTTCACCTCGGAGCTCTGGGGGGCGGTCGCGCAGGGGCTCAGGGTCCGGCTGCACCGAACCACGGCCTACCACCCACAGGCTAACGGCCTGTGTGAGCGATTTCACCGCTCATTGAAGGCCGCGCTCCGGGCCACCCTCCGCGACGGCGGCTGGGTCGACAGGCTCCCCTGGGTCCTGCTGGGCCTCCGGACGGCGCCCAAGGAGGACCTGCGCGCATCCGCGGCGGAGTTGGTCTTCGGGCAACCGCTGTGGGTGCCGGGCGAGTTCCTCCCCGACTCCACGGCACCATGGTCCGCGGCACAGCAGTGCTCCGCTCTGCAAGAGACCGCCCAGAGGTTCGCCCCGGTGCCAACGGCATGCCACGGGCACCCACCGACGCACGTCGCCCCAGAGCTTCGCATGGCGGAGTACGTCTTCGTCCGCCACGATGCCCACCGAACACCACTGCGGCCCCCGTACGACGGGCCTTTCCGCGTGCTGGAGACCGGGGCGAAGCACTTCACGCTGGACATCGGCGGTACTCCTGACCGCGTTTTGGTAGACCGCCTCAAGCCGGCCCACCTCGACGTGGACCATCCACCGCCAGTGGCCCGACCCCCACGTCGGGGCCGCCCCCCTGCGGGCGGACCCCCGGCACCGCCCAGCCCCGCCGCCACGCCGCCCCCCGGTCCTGCATCCATCCCAGGGGCAGCCAGGGGCATCCCACCTGGCATCCCTGCACCCCGGACGCCGCCGATCGCCAGGGGGCGCTTCGGCCGGGTCATTCGTCTGCCCCGCAAACTGGCCCTCCAGGTGCGCGGGAATTCTGGGGGGGCGCGTGTGGCGGACACAAAAGCCCACTGGCGTGGTGACATCATTCCGCGCACCAAGTGGGCGGTGGCCACGCCCGAGGGGTAGGCGTGGCCTCATGATATACACCGGGCGCGCAGCCCGGAGCGCGCCAGTGTTACAGTGAGCTCCTGAAATAAAGACGCTTATAAGTTACCGCTTGTCCGCTTCCTCCTTGCTCGCAAGCAGCGCGCGTAACGCCGCGCTTTACAGTCTTACTATCGTCCTTTGGTACGGGAAACGAGGTTCAAGGGCATCCCATAATTTCTATTGGCCCCGCCTACGACCATTCGTCATCCCATACGTCATCCAGCATCATCAATGAAACGCAAAGCATTATGGGCTACTATGAGCGCATAAATTACAGCGTGGCTATTATTGCCGATGTTTGCACACCCACGTCGTTGCCCATGGGCGGACTGGCCATAGGGCATTTGGGCAATGCCCGGTGGGCTGGGACCGCTGAGTAAAAAATGGGCCGCTGGGCTGGATAAAAAAACCGCTGAAAATTTTTTTGTCACGGAAAACTTCTGCCTTCATCCCCGGGGATTCCCCGCTAAATATCAAAAGGTCAAAAGGTCATTATAATTACTAGCAACGGTACCCGCCCTGTAACACGTACCAGAGAAAACAAATCGTTTGCGCAATGGCCTCTCCAGTCTCCAATATTCGATGTGTTCACGGTTTGAATTATGTAACGTAACGTTTGTGGCGATGTTTGTGACTTTTGTGTTCACGGTCGTGTTTGATGTGACGGTGTGAACGTAATTTCGTAGTGTTTTTCGTTTTTAATTTCGTAATCGTTTAATGAACGTTTAATGAGCGTAAGAATAATGTTTAATGATCATTAGATGAATGAATGAATGAATGAATGTTATGAATAATGCCATGGCGTCGCGTTGGCAGCAGTGACAAAATAAAAATGTTTGCCAAGAACTTCAAAGAGAGAAAAGGAACTTTTATCAGCAATGTTGTGTATCCTGAAGTTCTAAGCTGAAGAAGAGGTACCTTACAAAATCATTCCATTTTTTCCCCAAAAGAAAAGCGTCCAGTTGATATCACTAACCACGATTTGAAACACGATGGAATAATATTTACCGATATGAACAGTGATGTGGTTTTTAAAATTGAAATTCTAAAAATACTGTTTAGATTTTGATGATTTGCGTGTGATATTTAACGGATGTTTATATAAATCGCGCCTCCAAATTGAAGCCCCGCCCTTAGGGCGGGTACCGTTGCTCGTCATATATAATGGCGACACAACAATTTTTACCGCTTTGCTTTGAAGAACGGGAATGAAGGTGGAGGAGCGTGTTAATATGTCTGGTGGAAGGCTGTGGGCTGTGAGGTGAGGGGGTTTTAAGCCAGATTTTAGTCTTACGGCCACCATATTGGTGCTCACTGTCACTGTGATGCGAAGCGAAAGACGCCTCAGAGCTGTTACATTCACAATCGCTATGTCGTATGTACTCCCGATACGTGTTTCCTTCATTGTAAAAACTACCAAATCAACAGTAAAAAGGATTTTGAGCCGACAGGCCAAGTAAGTTTAGATAGGTCTGCTGACTACTGATCTAGTATTGACAACAATGTCGCGAACTGACTTACGATGCTAATTTTTTTATTATTATGTCAGCATCTGCATCTGTAACCGACAATGGATAAAGCAAACCAGAAGAGAAGAAACGGAGGTGCTGAGAAGGAACGTGATCGAAAGAAAAAGAAACTGTCAGATAGTGCTTCAAAGTGCAGAAACCTTTTGGATCTGTTCAAGAGTACTAATACTGGGCCTGGTGAAGTCAGTGAACACGGGGATAAGGATACTGAATCGGTAGCTGGACCATCAGCAGCTGAATTGGTAGATGATCAATTGGCAGTTGAATCAGTAGATGACCAATTGGCAGCTGAATCAGTAGATGACCAATTGGCAGCTGAATCAGTAGATGACCAATTGGCAGCTGAATCAGTAGATGACCAATTGGCAGCTGAATCAGTAGATGACCAATTGGCAGCTGAATCAGTAGATGACCAATTGGCAGCTGAATCAGTAGATGACCAATTGGCAGCTGAATCAGTAGATGACCAATTGGCAGCTGAATCAGTAGATGACCAATTGGCAGCTGAATTGGTAGATGACCAATTGGCAGTTGAATCAGTAGATGACCAATTGGCAGCTGAATCGGCAGAATTGGTGCAAATTGGTGAACACGCACGGGTGCGGTCAGCTGAAGGAGATGTACCTGCTGCAGCTGCTACACTTGCAGAGGAGGGATACCCCTCGATTAACTACTTTAAGAAACCAGAGATGAAGATTGTTTGCTGTTTTGGAATTACCACCCTAATAAAAAAACTGACAACCGAGTGGTCAAGAGGTGTTTCATGTGAAAAGATGGTACAAACAGATGGTGGTTGTCATACAACAAGGACAATCATTCTCTTCACTGTTCAGTGTGCTTGGCGTTTTCCAGCACCTCAGACTGGTCCACGTTCATTGAGGGAATGACTGACTGGCGACATGTACATACAAGTGTTGAAGAACATGAACGCTCTTGTTTTCATTTGAGATGCTCTACAGCATACCTGGTAGATCGACAACAGTCCAGCGTTTCTCACCTGCTTGCACGTAGCCATCATGATGAGGTTAGAAAGAGACGACAAGTGATGGAAAGAGTTGTGGATGTGGTCAAACTCATTGGTAAGAGGGGACTGAGCTACAGAGGAAGTAATGAAGAAGCAGCATACACACTTGACAACGAGGAGATCGACCATGGTACATTTCTGGAAGTTTTAAAACTACTTCAGAAGTATGATCCCTGCACAGCCGATCATCTCTCTCACGTTGTCCAGAACAGCAAGAAGCAACATGAGAAGGCAAAGAGTTCACGAGGTCGAGGCTCCTTGGTAACTTTGCTGTCTAAAACTACAGTGAATTATGTTATCACAGTTATCCGGGATAAGATAGGTCAGTGGATTTCTGAAGAAGTAACAGACATGTTTGCTGTGGAAATGGATACCACTCAAGACATCTCAACTCAAGACCAGTGCTCTGTTGTTCTTAGATATCTTGATAGCACTGGCACTATCCAAGAAAGATTAGTGAGTGTGGTGAAATGTGAGGAATCTACTGGTGAAGCTTTTGTGCAACTTGTTTCTAAAGTCTTGTTAGGACTGAATCTTGGCCTCAAGAACTGTGTTGGAAACTCAACTGATGGTGCAGCAAACCTGCAGGGGTGCCACAAAGGCTTCAGTACTCTGCTATCAAAGGAAGCTCCAATGCAGATCCATGTTTGGTGCCACGCACATGTGTTAAATCTCGTTGTGACCGAAGCTACAAGTGTTGTGGTGACTAGCGCATGACTGTTCTCACGACTGAATAACATTGCAATATTCTTTCGGGAATCTTATCAGCGAATGAACATCTGGAGTCGACACTCCACTACTGTGAAACGAATGGGAACTATCGGAGAAACTAGATGGTGGTCAAAGGATGCTGCCTTGAAGAAGGTTTTTGGTTCATTCAGCAACCCAACTGGAGCGCTTTTCATGGAAGTTATCACCACTCTTAATGCCATACTAGTTGCTGACCAGATCCAAGCAGTTGTTAAGGCCAAGGTGAAGGGATACATTGCCAGTCTCCTGCAGTTTGAAACAATTCTGACTGTACAAGTATATCTGCAAGTATTCTCCCACACTACAGTGCTCTCCAAGTATCTACAAACTGTAAAATTGTATCTGCTGACTGTGCACCGGAGGGTGGATGAATTGCTAGAGAATATGCAGATGCTACGGGATGACTTCCAAGCTTGTCATGATGCAGCTGCAAAGTTTGTTCAACTGGCTAATGACCAGCTGGATGAAATGGATGTAAATCTTGTTATGGAAGAGTCCCTTCCTATAAAACGGCAAAGACAGCACAAACGTATTGATGGTGAACTGTCCATAGATGAGGCTACATCAGCTTCTGACCCAGTAAAGAAGTATCGCATTGAAGTGTACAACCGAATAGTGGACACTATTGTGAGCAGCATTGAGCAGCGGTTTGACAGATCAGCAACATCAACATTGTATGCTGATCTCTCACTTCTTCACCCAAGGAACTTTGATCAAGTGCCATCGGGAGCTGTGGAAGAGCTGCATAAACATTTGCTGAGATTTGATGTTGGTGTCACTGTGGAACAACTACGAAAAGAACTGCAAAGCCTTGGAGAACAATGGTCAACACTGAATCAGTAGCAGATGCTTATACAGTGCTGGAAGACAGTGAGTCTGAACAGGACAGGAAGATTCTGCCAAGTACATGTAAGTCATGTAAAGCCTGTCCTCTCTGCTGCTACAAGGTGCTCCTCAAGTTGAACCTCTTCACTGATGTCTACAAGAGCATTGGGCTTGCCTACAAGCTGCTGCTAACGCTGCCTGTGTCACAAGTGGCATGTGAACGGTCTTTCTCTGCTTTGAAGAGAATCAAAAGCCGTCTGCGAAGTACAATGACACAAGAACATCTTGAGGCGTTCATGTTGATGTCTGTGGAAAAAGGGATCCTGGCCAAACTTGAAACTAAGGATATTGTTGTGGATTTGAGAATTGTGTTGTGTTTTTTATTATCGTTGTAAGTGTAATGAAGCTTGTTGTAAATACCACCCTCCAGTTTGTGTATAAAGGTCAAAGGTCGTCCCCTTAGTTATTCCATATACAATCACGTAGCAAATCATAGATTTCCCTTTTTTAGTAGTTATCTCCTTATTCTGTGTATTAGGTTAAGGTTCTGTCTTCCATTAGTTGACACTGCATTGCATCAAATTGGAACAAGGTAGAATCCCTTTTCAAATTCCCCAAAGCCTCCATTTCCAACCGCATTCCCCTTTGTGTCAGCCATTGCCAACTGCATTGGGCGGTTTGCTGCATTCTGCTGCTGCATTGGGACCGTGTTTTTCGCCGCAAGACTCCATTGAGCACGAGGTCATCTCGGAGCAGAAGGTGGGAGGAGTCAGCCCAGCGCCAGGAACAAGGCATGGCCTTGCCAACGCCTCCTCTAGGGGCAGGATCGGTGAGCCCTCGCGACCAATCAAGGCTGAGGCGAGCTCACCGATGGGCGTGTCCTGGAGGCCGGCGGCTTGATCGCCCCATGCGCAATAAAAGCGCGCGCGCAGGCCTTTTGAAGAACGGCAGATGCGTGAGAGAGTTGGGAGTGCACCGAAGCCCAGTCGAGTCCAGTCCAGTTGAGGAGGAGCAGAGAGTCCAGTGGAGCGGCTGACCAAGGAAGCCCCCACAGCAGATGAGTGAGGAGTCCACCGCCGCTGAATCCACCGCAGCTGGGTGGGGTTGAGTTTCTAACGGCAGTTCGACCCGTGGCCGCAAAGCAAGGCTGCCGGACGAACGAGAGTGTGGAGAGTCGGCGGCTGCTCCCTCCCGGCCCGATCGTCCTCTGGTCCGAGCTGAACCTTCCCCCCTTTCCAGCCACTCGTGCCTGCCTTCATTGTCCATTCGTGTGAGTCTGTCTTTGTTTGTTCTGTCCTGGGTTTGTAAGTAAGACTGCCATAGGCAAGCTAGCGTTGCACTGTGTCCTGGTCCGTCCCTCTTTCTGTAATTATTTTCTTATTCTTCCTTCTCCTTGGTTCCTTTAATTGTGTAAATAGTAGTAATCTATATATACTAGGGCATGCCCGTACTATATATATATCTAAAATTATATCCCCCCCCCTCTATTTACATGAAATGGTTTGGTCCATTCGCAAAGCCAAAGCGAACGGCTTGCGAGTACGGTGACAATCCCCCCCCCCCCTCTATTTACATGAAATGGTTTGGTCCAAAGCGAACGGCTTGCGAGTACGGTGACAATCCCCCCCTCTATTTACATGAAATGGTTTGGTCCAAAGCGAACGGCTTGCGAGTCCGGTGACAACCCCCCCCCCTCTATTTACATGAAATGGTTTGGTCCAAAGCGAACGGCTTGCGGAGTTTGGTAAAGAAATCGGCATAGCTCGGTAACTACTTGTCCGATTAATATGAAACCTTGAAAAGGCACATCCTCGGGTCCCCAGCAATATACCTGGCAAGTTTAAAGTATATCGGACCCGTGGTTGTCGAGAAACAGCGGTCACAGACAAACATACAGACATACATACACACAGAGATTACTGGAATTATAGATAGACTAGGGCATGCCCGTACAAAATTATATCCCCCCCCTCTATTTACATGAAATGGTTTGGTCCATTCGCAAAGCCAAAGCGGACGGCTTGCGAGTACGGTGACAATCCCCCCCCTCTATTTACATGAAATGGTTTGGTCCAAAGCGAACGGCTTGCGAGTACGGTGACAATCCCCCCCCCCCCCCCCCTCTATTTACATGAAATGGTTTGGTCCAAAGCGAACGGCTTGCGGAGTTTGGTAAAGAAATCGCCATAGCTCGGTAACTACTTGTCCGATTAATATGAAACCTTGAAAAGGCACATCCTCGGGTCCCCAGCAATATACCTGGCAAGTTTCAAGTATATCGGACCCGTGGTTGTCGAGAAACAGCGGTCGCATACACACACACAGACACACAGAGATTACTGGAATTATAGATAGACTAGGGCATGCCCGTACTATATATATATCTAAAATTATATCCCCCCCCCCTCTATTTACATGAAATGGTTTGGTCCAAAGCGAACGGCTTGCGAGTACGGTGACAATCCCCCCCCTCTATTTACATGAAATGGTTTGGTCCAAAGCGAACGGCTTGCGAGTACGGTGACAATCCCCCCCCTCTATTTACATGAAATGGTTTGGTCCAAAGCGAACGGCTTGCGAGTACGGTGACAATCCCCCCCTTCTATTTACATGAAATGGTTTGGTCCAAAGCGAACGGCTTGCGGAGTTTGGTAAAGAAATCGCCATAGCTCGGTAACTACTTGTCTGATTAATATGAAACCTTGAAAAGGCACATCCTCAGGTCCCCAGCAATATACCTGGCAAGTTTCAAGTATATCGGACCCGTGGTTGTCGAGAAACAGCGGTCACAGCCAAACATACAAACATACAAACATACAAACATACACACAGAGATTACTGGAATTATAGATAGACTAGGGCATGCCCGTACTATATATATAGGACGTGCCCGTAAGTGCGTGATGTTACCGTACAATGAATGTATCGTCCCGACGCCGCAGCTCGGATGGCGCTGCAGTTAATCGGGCCCCCAAATTCCTCATCGACGATAACTAAACAATATATTATATGAATCGCACCGTACATACCTCCTTCTAGATCTTGTTCTTGTCTTGATATACTCACTCAGGCTCACTCTATCACGACTGAGTCCTCCCAGCTCCTCCAAATGGCGCCCGCTAGCCGCTACGTAAGTCCGGAAGTGACGTCCTCATTTGACTGTCCGGAAGGTCGCAAATCGCAGTTACGATGAATCGCAAATTAGTTTTAATTAGTTTTAAAACATAGTTTAACGGCAACATAGTTTGCCGACGGGAAATAAATGAATACGCTCTCAAATGTGCCATCCGAGGCAGAGTCTGTTCGCCACGTTCGGCACACGTGATAGCTCGCTGCTCTCTGATTGGTTGAATCGTTTTTTGGACATAGCTCGGTAACTACTTCTGCGATTAATTTAAAACCTTGAAAAGGCACATCCTCGGGTCCCCAGCAATATACCTGGCAAGTTTCAAGTATATCGGACCGGTAGTTGTCGAGAAACAGCGGTCACAGACAAACATACAAACATACAAACATACAAACATACAAACAAACATACACACAGAGATTAGTGGAATTATAGATAGACTAGGGCATGCCCGTACTATATCTATATCTAAAATTATATCCCCCCCCTCTATTTACATGAAATGGTTTGGTCCAAAGCGAACGGCTTGCGAGTGGTGACAATCCCCCCCCTCTATTTACATGCAATGGTTTGGTCCAAAGCGAACGGCTTCCGGAGTTTGGTAAAGAAATCGCCATCGCGTGCACAAACGCGCAGGAAAGCGCATGAATCGCAAATTCGTTTTTATTAGTTGTAAAACATAGTTTAACGCCAACATAGTTTGCAAACGTGAAATAAATGAATACGCTCTCAAATGTGCCATCCGAGGCAGAGTGTGCCCGCCACGTTCGGCACACGCGATCGTTCGCTGCTCTCTGATTGGTTGAATCGTTTTTTGGACATAGCTCGGTAAGTAATTGTCCGATTAATATGAAACCTTGAAAAGGCACATCCTCGGGTCCCCAGCAATATACCTGGCAAGTTAAAAGTATATCGGACCCGTGGTTGTCGAGAAACAGCGGTCACAGACAGACAAACGTACAAACGTACAGACAGAGATTACTGGAATTATAGATAGATAAAACACAGTTTGTGTGTGCGTGTGTGTGTGTGTGTGTGTGTAATGTTACCGATAGACTCCGAAACGGAGAGGCTCACGTGCTTGATATTTGGCATAGACATGGCCATTGAGCCTGGGACGAACATGGCTGAGACCATATTTGACGAGATCCATATTTTTTATTCATATTTACGTCAGCGCATTTCAGCGAAGTACCCGCTAATCTCAGCCGGTGCCAGAGCTCGCTGATTCGCTCAGAGCGATCACGTGATGTTCCATCCCGTCACACGTCACACGTTTGCACGTAATTCAGGGCGAAAAGCGATTACGGTTTTTCACCTTTATGCGACCGTGTTTTGTGTCGATTTTGTGCGATATGAATTAAATTTTAATTCATATTTCGTGTTTACGAATTCGAATACGATGGATTTCCCCTTTCCCCTTTCGATTTCGAATACGAATCGAATACGAGCTTGAGTCGAGAGGGCGAATGTACGGGTTGGGAATGTACGGGTCTCCCCTCCCCCACACGGCAATGCCGGGTACTTCTGCGAGGATCACGTGATGTTCCAACTTTGCCGCCATAATCTCAGTTATGCGTTCGCACGTAATTCAGTTTTTTCACATTTCAGCGAGGAACATTGCCATTCACACCACATAGGTTTTTGGTCACTTTCATCTGATATTTGTGATTTATTTCAAACAAACTGTATTCCCATCTACACGGCCATGTATTCCTATTAACGTTATGTAAAGTACATAAATTGTGTGGATTACATCATTTCTGGATGTGATCAATTGCCAGTAACCATCTATATCCCTCCCCTCCCCTTCCCTCCTCCCCTCCATCCCCCTCCCTTTCCCCCCTCCCCCTCCCCCTACCCTTCCCCCTCCACCCTACCCTCTCCCCTTCCCCTCTCCCCTTTCCCCTCCCCCTCCCCTCCCCCTCCCTTTCCCCCATGCCCCTCCCTTTCCCCCTCCCCCTCCCCGCTCCCCTCCCCTCCCCCCTCCCCCCATTCCCCTCCCCTCCCCCCACTCCCCTCCCCCCATCCCCCCTCCCCTCCCCCCTCCCCCTCCCCCTCCCCTCCCCCTTCCCCTTCCCCCTTCCCCCCACCCTCCCACTTCCCCCCACCCTCCCATACCTCCCCCTCCCCCCTCTCCCCTCCCCCTCCCCCTCCCCCTCCCCCTCCCCCCTCTCCTCCCCTCCCCCCTCTCCTCCCCTCCCCCCCATTCCCCTCTCCTCCCCTCCCCCCCATTCCCCTCTCCTCCCCTCCCCCCATTCCCCTCCCCTCCCCCTCCCTCCTCCTTCTGCCCCTCCCCCCTCCTCCCCCTCTTCCCCCTCCCCCTCCCCCTCCCCCTTCCCCTTCCCCCTCCCCCTTCCCCTCCCCCTCCCTCCTCCCCTTCCCTCCTCCCCCTCCCTCCCGCTCCCCCCCTCCCTCCCGCTCCCCCTCCCTCCCGCTCCCCCTCCCTTTCCCCCCTCCCCCTCCCCCTCCCCTCCCCCCCTCCCTCTCCCCTCCCCCCTCTCCTCCCCCCCTCTCCTCCCCTCCCCCCTGTTCCCCACCCCTCCCCTTCCCCCTTCCCTCCCCTCCCCCGCCCGGCAATGCCGGGTACTTCTGCTAGTAAATTATATTTGTATTTCCTACCTTTGCCTTTCTTTCCCTTACATCCGTCGTCGTTGTGATTTCCCTCATTGGACACCTGTGGCACGATTTTGGCCAACGTTCAGGATCGGGTTAGTTTCTGTTAATAGTTCGTGCCGCGGTTGCTAAAACCGCTCGGCAATTAACATCTGTCCGCAGTACGAGCGGGGCTGCACACCTGCCTTTCCGGAGGTAGCTGTGCAGCGTCAGGGATCCCGTCGGTCAGTCAAAGACGAGGGGATTAATCCCCCCTCGGTAAGGGGAACAGAGGCCGACGTTGGGTTCCGTAACAATATCATTGATGGTGTGGCTGCCAGAAGCAGCAAATTGCGCATGCACCTACTCTCTTAGATATGAGATGTGCTTGTGTTACTGAAAATAAATTTAATTTTTAGTGGATTTTATTTCGTTTTTTTTTTTCAAGCATTTCGTCTATTTTCTCAGATATAAAGCAACATATAAATGAATAATGGGCCGACCGAGGTGAAGGATGCCCGGGCCGGTTTTAAGACCCAGTCCGCTACTGTCGTTGCCTACCAACCGCGCTGTATTAGCGGGGGTAATACTCATGGTTGGGACGGCCTTCCGATTGCTTCCGTCCCGACTATAGGTATGTTACAATCCCGCAAGGTCAGCGGTGGTGTACATCTGCCGCTGTACCTGTGCGCACATGTCTCCGAGAGGCTGTAGGGATCTCCAAGAAATGCAGGTTTTTCATTGGCTGTCGGAGGGTATTTCCGCGTACGTCATAGCCGATGACGTAGTGGAATTGTTCGCGCTTCTAACCTCGTTTTCGAATTTACACGAGACCTCTTCAAGTTCTGTCATAACGATCGACTCGAAAGTTTGGCTTGTGTTCAGCACTTTTCAAATCGACGATCGAATGTTCCGGACAAAATAAAAGGTATGTTGGACGTTTTTTCCAACATGTTATCTAGTTTGTGGTGGAATTTCATTGCAATCTGATGATGCGAAGTAAGATATTCTGGCCCCGATATCGGGCATGGCCCTTGCCGTGTTGAGCAACACTGAGAAAAGATGGCGACCTGTGTGATACGATGTACTTACACTGTTGAATTTTTTTCGCCATGAATTTCGCCAAATTTCGTTGAATTTTTTTTTTCGTTTCACATGTAGAGAGGCAGTTCTCAGCAGTGAAGCGTATTCTTGGAGATTGGAGGCTAAAACTGGGGTTGGGTATGCAGGAACACCTTCTGCACATCAGCACAGAAGGGCCCGACCCCGACGACTTTGATCCTTCACGTAGCGTTGCCAGGTGGCATTCTATGAGTGCATTTGGACGTAGGCCTGATACTACACCCATCTCCCCCAAGGGTGATTGAATTGTAATCATGTATACCTGACTCAAGACTGAGTCAGTATTGAGTAAAGATGATGTCTGATGATGATGATGAAAAAAGTTAAACTCTGTCAAACAAAAGTTAAACTTTGTTACATGGACATGATGACAATGCAGTTCTGACTGAGTTGAGTTGAGTTTTGAGAGAAATCAAATCTGAAACTGTTATTGAGATTCAAATTCTAAAATTACATTTAAAAAAAGTTTAAGTTGATTTACTTGTTCTGTCAAACAAAGGTTAAACTTTGTTCCATGGCCATGATGACAATGCAGTTCTGAGTTGAGTTGAGTTTTCTGAAACTGTTTATATTCTAAAAATACATTATTAAAAAGTTTAAGTTGATTTACTTGTTCTGTCAGTAACATTTCCCTGCCTGTTTAAGTTACCGACACACTTTGCCTTTGTGCCCACAAGAATAATTCTAGATTGCATTGGTACCCCCCCAAACCCAAAAGAAAATGCCTTGGTGCCCCCAAAAAATTTGAAGTCATCAAAGGCAAACATTGCTGTGCCCTCCCTACAGAGTAATTCGACCCCTGATAGTGCTTTCGACCGCGAGCTCCTCAGCCTTTTCCTGGCCGTTCGCCACTTCCGCCATCTTTTAGAGGGCCGCCCGTTCACGGCGTTTGTGGACCACAAACCCCTGGTCTTCGCCATGGCCAAGGTTGCAGAGCCCCCACCAGCAGCGCCACCTCTCCGCCGTGTCCGAATTTACGACGGACATCCGGCACGTCGCGGGCAAGGACAACGCGGTGGCCGATTGCCTCTCCCGGTCCGGCGCGAACGCCGTCCACCTCGGTGTGGACTTCGCCCGCATGGCGGCCGACCAGACCGCCGACCCCATGGTGCAGGCCCTCCGGACAGCGGACACAGGCCTGCGGTTGGCCGACGTCCCCTTCGAGGACACAGGCACAGTTCTCCTGTGCGACGTTTCCCTGGGCCAACCTCGCCCCATCGTGCCCACCGGATGGCAGAGGCACATTTTTGACGCCCTCCACGGCCTTTCCCACCCGGGCCGTAAAGCGTCGCAGAAGCTCGTGGCAGCAAAGTTCGTCCGGCACGGGCTCCGTAAGGACGTCCGCGACTGGGCCAACGCCTGTGTCGCCTGCCAGAGCGCGAAGGTCCACCGGCACACCCAGGCCCCGTTGGCACCATTCGACGTGCCCGCGCGGTGCTTCGACCACGTCAATGTGGACCTGGTGGGACCCCTTCCCTCCTCGCGGGGCTTCACCCACCTCCTCACGATGGTGGACAGGACCACCAGGTGGCCGGAGGCCGTCCCGCTGGCATCAACAACATCCGCCGACGTGGCGCAGGCCTTCATTGGCACCTGAATTGCCCGTTTTGGCACCCCCTCGGACATCTCCTCCGACAGAGGCCCGCAATTCACCTCCGAGCTTTGGGGCGCGGTCGCCCAGGCCTTGGGGGTCAAGCTACACCGCACCACGGCCTACCACCCCCAAGCTAACGGCTTGTGCAAGCGGTTCCACCGCTCGATGAAGGCCGCTCTCAGGGCCAGCCTCCAGGACGACGGTTGGGCCGACAGGCTCACGTGGGTCCTATTTGGGCCTCCGAACGGCCCCTAAAGAGGACCTCCAGGCTTCCACCGCCGAGCTGGTCTACGGCCAGCCACTGCGTGAGCCGGGCGAGTTCATCCCTGACGCCACCGGCCCCTGGTCCGCGGCTCGCCAACGCTCGGTCCTCCAGGAGATTTGCCCCCGTGCCCACGTCCCACCACGGCTGCCCCCAACCCCACGTCCCCCCAGCACTTTGCACAGCGGAGTACGTTTTTATCCGGAATGACGCACACCGGGGACCGCTCCGGCCGCCGTACGATGGACCTTTCCGGGTCCTGAAGAGGGACGACAAGTCGTTCATCATTGACATCGGCGGCAAACCGGACCGCATCTCCGTGGACCGCCTCAAGCCGGCCCATTTGGACCTCGACCAACCTCCACGGTTGGCCCTTCCTCCACGACGGGGCCGTCCCCCATCAACCAAGCCCCTCGCCCGACCATCCACCGCCACGCCACCTACCACCCCCACACGAATCGCCAGGGGTCGTTTCGGCCGGGTCATCAAGACCCCCCTCAAACTGACTCTCCCAGTGCAAGTTAATTCTGGGGAGGCGCATGTAGTGGTTACCGGAAGCATAACACAATCACCTTGCACCGGCCGATGACGTAACCGGCGGGCGGTTACTTGCCCGGACTCGCCCGGACGTGTCCGGACTTGCCTTGCCCGGGTGGACTCTCAATTTGCATACCACGCCCCGTTGAGAGGCATGGCTGACTTATTTGCATACCACACCCCGCCTGAGAGGCGTGGCTTTTGTGTGGTGAACTTTTGATATAAATTGCCGCCCGTGTTAATGCGGCCTAACGGGCTATTCAGTGCTTTTGAGTTCTTTCGAGTTGAGCTAGAATAAATAGCTCAGTGAAACTTCGTTCCTGGTGTCGTCCATTTTGTCCGGCTTTATTGTGCGAGCATAGCTCCACACTATTGAGGTGTGGTGCTGCGCACACAACTTGCTTGCCAAAGAGGTAGGCCACAACGCGTTTGTTAAAACCAAAAGAGTCTTTATTACGAAAGCTCGAACTGCAGCACTGGGCGGGCTCGAGCTTAGATTCCGCATATATGTGCCGAGGCCACAACTAGTCCCTGGGCGTGGCCGCTCGTTCGAAGGGCGGGGCATGTGCCATCGGTCCCCGCCTGGGCGCTCACGCCACCCGCTGGTGCGTGGAATTATTGCCCCATGTGCCCGCCACACGCACCCCCCCAGAATTCCCGCGCACCTGAAGGGTGAGTTTGCGGGGAAGCCGGATGACCCGGCCGAAACGCCCCCTGGCGATGGGTGCAGGGCTTGGGGGCAGTGGGGCGGAGGGGTGCCGGGGGTCCGACCGCCGGGGGGCGGCCTTGACGCGGAGGCAGAGCTGCTGGCGGGGGTGCCGGGGGTCCGACCGCCGGGGGGCGGACTCGACGCAGAGGCAGCGCTGCCGGCGGGGGGTGGTCCGGATCGAGGTGGGCCGGCTTGAAGCGGTCTACGGAAATGCGATCCGGGGCACCGCCGATGTCGACCGTGAAAAACTTGTCACCGGTCTCCAGCATGCGGAAGGGCCCATCGTACGCGGGCCGTAGCGGTGCCCGGTGGGCGTCGTGCCGGATGAACACGTACTTTGCCGTGCGAAGCTCTGGGGCGACGTGGGAAGGCGGGCAACCGTGGTGTGCCGTTGGCACCGGGGCGAACCTCTGGGCGGTCTCCTGAAGGGCGGAGCGCTGTTGCGCCGCGGACCAAGGAGCCGTGGAGTCAGGGATAAATTCACCCGGTACCCGCAGTGGTTGCCTGAAGACCAGCTCCGCCGAGGACGCCCGCAGGTCGTCCTTGGGCGCCGTCCTGAGGCCCAGCAGGACCCAGGGGAGCCTGTCGACCCAGCCGCCGTCACGGAGACTGGCCAGGAGCGCGGCCTTCATGGAGCGATGAAAGCGCTCGCACAGGCCGTTGGCCTGGGGGTGGTAGGCCGTGGTGTGGTGTAGCCTCACCCCGAGTCCTTGCGCCACCACGGCCCAGAGCTCCGAGGTGAACTGGGAGCCGCGGTCGGACGAGATGCCCGAGGGGGAACCGAACCGGGCAACCCAAGTGGCGATAAAGGCTTGCGCCACCTCAGCCGCAGACGTCGCCGCCAATGGGACGGCCTCCCGCCACCGCGTGGTGCGGTCGACCATGGTGAGGAGGTGGGTGAACCCTCGCGAGGGGGGCAGAGGTCCCACCAAGTCGACGTGCACGTGGTCGAACCGCCGCTCGGGAACCGTAAACGGGGCCAACGGTGCCTGGGTGTGGCGGTGGAACTTAGCGCGCTGGTACGCGAGGCACGTCCTGGCCCAGTCGCGGACGTCCTTCCTGAGGCCATGCCAGACGAACTTCGCCCCGACGAGCTTCTGGGATGCTTTCGCGCCAGGGTGGGACAGGCCGTGGATGGCGTCGAACACCGGGCGCTGCCAGCCAGCGGGCACGATGGGGCGAGGCCGGCCGAGGGAGACGTCGCATAGGAGGGCCGTGCCCGCGGCATCGAATGGCACCTCGGTGACGCGGAGGCCCGTGATGGCGGTCCGCAAGGCCTGGACGCCGGGGTCGGCGGTCTGGGCCTCCGCCATCTGGGCATAGTCGACCCCGAGGTGGACCGCGTGCACGACGGACCGGGAAAGGCAATCCGCCACCGGGTTGTCCTTACCCGCCACGTGACGGATGTCCGTCGTGTACTCGGACACGGCAGAGAGGTGGCGCTGCTGCCGTGCCGACCATGGCTCGGCGACCTTGGCCATCGCGAACACAAGGGGCTTGTGGTCAACGAAGGCCGTGAACGGGCGGCCCTCCAGCAGGTGGCGGAAGTGTCGGACCGCCAGGTGGAGCCCGAGCAGCTCGCGGTCGAAGGTGCTGTACCGGTCGTTCGTGCGGGCGCAGCTGCCGGCTAAAAAACGCCAGCGATTGCCAAGCACCACGCACCCATTGCTCGTGCACCGCACCCACCGCGTAGTCCGACGCGTTGGTGGTGAGGGCGATCGGTGCATCGAGCGCCGGGTGCGCCAGCATGGTGGCGTTGGCCAGAGCCAGCTTTGCGCCCGCGAACGCCGCGGCCATCGGCTCCGACCATGCGATGTCACCTTTGCCCGGCTTGCCCCGAAGGGCCTCGTGCAAGGGGCGGAGGAACCGGGCGACGTGGGGCACGAAACGGTGGTAAAAGTTTACCATGCCCAGGAACTCCTGGAGCCCCTTGATCGTGCGGGGCCGCGGGAAATCCCTGACCGCCTCCACCTTGGCCAGTAAAAGGACGGCCCCGTGCTCGGTGATGCGGTGCCCCAAGAAGTCGATGGTGGCGATACCGTAACGGCAGTTGGCAGGGTTGATGATTAGGCCATGCTGGCCCAGGCGTTCGAAAAGCGTGCGGAGGTGGAGCAGGTGCTCCTCCCGGGACGCGCTCGCGACTAGGATGTCGTCCAGGTAGACAAACAGGAAAGGTAAGTCGCGCAAGACGCTATCCATGAGCCGCTGGAACGCCTGCGCCGCATTCTTCAACCCGAAGGGCATCCTGAGGAATTCTAAGAGGCCGAAAGGGGTGATGACGGCCGCCTTCGGGACGTCGTCCGGTTGGACGGGGACCTGATGGTAGCCCCGGATGAGGTCCACCTTACGTGTTGGCCAACCGGGCGGAAAAGTCCTGAATGTGTGGGACCGGGTAGCGGTCGGGGGTGGTGGCATCGTTGAGCCGGCGGTAGTCCCCGCACGGCCGCCATCCCTGCCGGGCTTCGGCACGATGTGCAGCGGAGAAGCCCAAACGCTGTTGGAGCGCCGCACGATCCCAGCCGCTCCAGCGTGGCGAACTCAGCTTTCGCCACCGCGAGCTTCGTGGGCTCGAGTCGGCGTGCCCGGGCATAGAACGGCGGCCCGACCGTGGGGATGTGGTGCTCCACCCCGTGTTTAACGGCCACCGCTGAGAAGGTGGGCCGCGTGGGGGCCGGGAAATAGCCCAGCGGCTAAGTCGAAAAATATTTCACTTTGTGGAGAAATTATGAAATTTTGCAGACAGATGGAGGACCCCAGTCGGAACATTTTTCGATTAGGACCCAACTCTGAAGCGCCCCCTGGTGGCCGATAGAAATACGATTGCAGTGGCTAACCCCCTCCCCCCCCCCCCCCCATGACAATTTGGGTGAACAGGTGATAAGTTAGTACCCCATATGAATTTACTTAGCATCCCATATTATTTCAGTGCTGCCATCTGTTTGCATTAGTTTAGGTTAAGACAGAAGATTTCCTTTTTTATGCAAGAAAGTTCTTTGCAGACATTCGATTTCCTTTTATCATTATTGTATTAACGCATGTTTTCTTTTACAGGTGGAAAACCATAAACCATGTCCAGGTCATTCAAGATCGTTCCTTTTCAAGTCAATCGGATGAAAATTGAGGATTTTAGAAATTTGGCCTATGTTGACCTTTTGGCCAATGTTGACCTCAAAAATAATAGATAGTTGTATTCAGTGACCTGATATGTAAATGCTCTTCAAATTTCAAGTCAATCAGATGAAAATTGAGGATTTTAGAAATTTGACAAAGTTGTTGACCGTTGGCCTATGCTGAGTTGGGTCCTAATGGAAAAATGTTCCTACTGGGGTCCCCAACCTGTGTGCAAAGTTTCATAATTTCTCCACAAAGTGAAATATACTGCCATATTTTTCGACTTAGCCGCTGGGCTAAAACTGGCAAGGAGGCGGGTAAAGTCGTCCGCTGCCGGAAGCGTGCCAAACTAAACTCGCCGGGACGGAACCCTCCAGCAAGCCGCTCAGCGAACAAGCGAGCGAGCTAAAGGTTTCGGCCTGGACGAGCCGTCTGCGCTTCACGTCGACCAACAACCCATTCGCACATAGGAAGTCCGCACCAAGCAATGCCATTGGCACGCTGGCGGTCACGAACGACCATTGAAAGCGCTGCCCTCCGAACCGCAGGGAGAGGCAGCGCTTCCCGAATGTGCTGATGGGTGTACCGTTGGCGGCAAGCAACGCGGGTCCCCGGCCCGCGGTTCGCTTGTCGGACGTGGAGGCGGGGATGTCGCTTACTTGCGCTCCTGTATCGCAGAGGAAATGGCGCCGGACAAGGCGTCCGTAATGAATAGGAGGCTGCAGGAATGGCCGACGCTCAGGGCCGCTAATGAGCGCCGGCCTGGTCGTTTCCCGACTTGTGAAAAGAGCATGGCGGGCGACACGTCCGAGCCTTGTGGCCGAACCTGGCGTGGAAATAGCACCAGGCTTGCGGCGGCGGCCGCGGTTTTCTTGGCGGCGGCGGTGGTGGTGGTGGTGGTGGGCGGGGCGTGGCAGCGGCCACGAGGGACACTGTAGCATCTGCCTCGGGATCCGCGACGGCAGCACCGTAACTCGACCGCGTGTCGCAAGCCGCGAAGAACTTGTCGGTCTCTACGGCCAGGGCGCGGGGTTCCCTTATGTTGGAACCGGCCAGCGCGAGGCGTACCTGTAGAGGTAGCTGGCGTAGGAAAAGCGCCCGGAATAAGAAATCCGGGGCTTGGTCACCCAGCAGCGACAGCATATAATCCATCCACACGGATGGTCGTGTGTCGCCGAGTTCGGGAAGGTCCAGGAGGCGGTCGGTCCGTTCGATCTCCGTGAGGCCGAACGTGGCGATGAAGAGACGTTTGAGCGCCCCGTACTTGTGGTCGACCGGCGGGTTCCGCAGGATGGACACGACTCGGGCGGCAGTGCCGGGCCCGAGGGCGGCGACCACGTGGTCGTAACGGGTCTTGTCCGCCGTTATGCCTCGAAGCTGAAATTGCGCTTCGGCCTGCACGAACCACACATCGGCCTGTGCTTCCCAAAACTCTGGGAGTTTTACCGCGACGGCGTTGTTGGCCATGGCGCGTTCGGTGGTCAGCAACGGCTGAACCAATCGGGGTCACCGGTGAGGTGTGGTGCTGCGCACACAACTTGCTTGCCAAAGAGGTAGGCCACAACGCGTTTGTTAAAACCAAAAGAGTCTTTATTACGAAAGCTTGAACTGCAGCACTGGGCGGGCTCGAACTTCGAGCCCGCATATATGTGCGAAGGCCACGCCTAGTCCCCGGGCGTGGCCACTCGGTCGAAGGGCGGGGCATGTGCCATCGGTCCCCGCCTGGGCGCTCGCGCCACCCACTGGTGCGTGGAATTATTGCCCCACGTGCCCGCCACACTATATTGTTTTTCCAATTATTCCAAGTTTTCCAATTTTCCAGGTTTTCCAAACACGATGGAATAATATTTACCGATATGAACAGTGATGTGGCTTTTGTTGAACTTTTACAAATACTGTACTGTTTATTCTACGTACCAGGAGAGAGTAGATCGACTCCTAACGAAGTCTTCCTATATAAACGTGAGGCTCCGAAGTCACACAGCAGCGTGTGCAAAGCGGCTGAGAAACAGGTTTATTGGCTGCTTCCGTGTTACAGATTCGGTGCACACTCTTCACACATAAACGTGCGACTGAGAAAGACGTGTAGTAAAAGACCCAAACCAAATGAGAGAAATACGATTCAGGGAGTAGTCAGGTTCACTATGTTAACAAATATAATTTCGTTCAAAATTTTGGTAGATTAGCAAAACTATACATTTTTGGAATATTCAGATCATGAGGAATCCAAAAATTAATGTTTACATTTGCGTAGACACCTTTGCGAAAATAACACTCAGGACAGTGATGAAGATAGTCAGGTTCACTATGTTAACAAATATAATTTCTTTCAAAATTTTGGGATTAGCAAACCTGTACATTTTTGGAATCTTCAGAGCATGGAGAATCTGAAAATCAATGTTGGCATTTGCACAGACACCTGCATGGCCGCCATTTTGGATTTTGAAAATGGCCGCCATAAAATACATATTTTGCGCGATCTCGGCTTCTAGTCAACCTAGAGACTTAATTAAATATGCTAA
The DNA here is from genome assembly GCF_964187855.1 of Myxine glutinosa. Taxonomy (NCBI): domain Eukaryota; kingdom Metazoa; phylum Chordata; class Myxini; order Myxiniformes; family Myxinidae; genus Myxine; species Myxine glutinosa. Next base: position 109,288,044 of record NC_136271.1, on the reverse strand, counting down.
TCCTATGTTTTCTGGGTCAAGGAATCCAATAAAGGCCTCAAAATAGTGCTCAGGATTATAGAAAAGCAACAAACAAAGGTAATTGAAAACCGTTGTCTTGAAGGAGCCCGTGCTCCAGCATGAGATGGACAAAATAATGGGCAAGGCACAAACTCGTCCGAGAAGATATTTATTGTAAAAACCAACTCGGGAACCCTCAAAAGCCCGTTTATCGGGCTGCATATATATCCAAACCAGAAAGCATAACCGAAACCGAAAGCCACGCCTCTCAGGCGAGGCGTGTTTCGGTGGTCACGTGACCGACAGGTGCAAAGGATTATAACCGCACGCGCGGCACGCTTTGGTGGTCACGTGACCAGCCACCCCGGCGCCAAGGTTGTCCGCCGGTGACGTCACCGGCTGGAGCAAGGAGATTCTGCTGCTGGTCTCGCTTGGGGGACCCATGGTCGCTACACACGCCCCCCCCAGAATGGACTTGATCCAGGAAGGTCAACCTGAGGGGGGTCCAGATGACCCGACCGAAATGACCCCTGGCCAGGGGGGGGGGGGGGCGGTGTGGTGGCGGGTGGTCGGACGGGGGGTGCAGTGGACGGGGGGCGGCTGAGGGGCCGGGCAAGTCCTCGGGGGAGGCTGCCGAGGTTCCTCGCGGGCCTCCCGAGGTTGCAGTTCGCGGGTGCAGTGCCGAGAAGGCTCAAGCGGTGCATGCGAAAAGCGGGTGAGCCAACCGAGGGGCTGGTCAAGGCCTCGGGGGAGGCTGCCGAGGTTCCTCGCGGGCCTCCCGAGGATGCAGGGTCGGAGAAGTAGTTGCGGTTGTAGTTGTAGGTGCGCGAGGGTGACGAAGCGGCCGTGCCGCGAACGTCATTGCGCGCGAAGGCGATGAAACAGCCGTGCCGCGAACGTCAGTGCGCGCGAAGGTGACGAAGCAGCCGTTCCGCCAACGTCAGTGCGCGCGAAGGTGATGAAGCAGCCGTGCCTTCGGAGGGTCTTGGAATAGGTTCGCCCCTCCGGTCGTAGAGGAGGAGCCGAGCGCGGTGCGCGAACCTCATAGTCTTGGCCGTCGTCGTTACCGAAACTCCGGCATGTCGAAACCGCGGTCGAAACTGCGCCCGAAGCCGTGCGGGAGAAGCCGACGTCACCAGCCTAGGTGGCTTCCCTGGCTAGGGCGCGCTTGCCGTGTCCGTTCGCAGCCCCCAAATCCGTTCGGGGGCAGTCGGGGTCACCAGTGAAGGAGCCCGTGCTCCAGCATGAGACGGACAAAATGATGGGCAAGGCACAAACTCGTCCGAGAAGATATTTATTGTAAAAACCAACTCGGGAACCCTCAAAAGCCCGTTTATCGGGCTGCATATATAGCCAAACCAGAAAGCATAACCGAAACCGAAAGTCACGCCTCTCAGGCGAGGCGTGTTTCGGTGGTCACGTGACCGACAGGTGCAAAGGATTATAACCGCACGCGCGGCACGCTTTGGTGGTCACGTGACCAGCCACTCCGGCGCCGAGGTTGTCCGCCGGTGACGTCACCGGCTGGAGCAAGGAGATTCTGCTGCTGGTCTCGCTTGGAGGACCCATGGGTCGCTAGTCTTTATATTTGTGATATAACTGTATTACATAATACATGATATTGCAAGTCCTTTGAAGTTATAGGAAGTTATAGGTAGTATCAGATTGAACTATAAGTCCTATACACAGGATCTACGAGGTCTATACCGTTCAGGAATATGCTTTTACAGATCTTCATCACTGTCCTGAGTGTCATTTTCGCAAAGGTGTCTACGCAAATGTAAACATTAATTTTTGTATTCCTCATGCTCTCAATATTCCAAAAATGTATAGTTTTGCTAATCTACCAAAATTTTGAACGAAAAAACATAGTGAACCTGACTAGAGGGGCAAAACGCCTTTTTTATGGATAACAGCTTAACCAGCAGGTTTAACGACTTGATAAATTATACACAAATAAATCGCAATAAAACCATTTAACATTCATAACGATGTGTTGTCACCTTCCCATGAAAGATTTGACAAAACAAAACATCATGTATACAACTGCGAACTTTACTGTCATGGACATTATACTGGACGAAAAGTGAAACGAGTGGGAAACGAATGATAAAGGAAGCAAAGAGGTGAAAATAAAACATCATAAATGAGACAAAGACACAGAATTTGAAAACTAGATTAAGTCGATGTACGATCGCATATTAAGATAAAAATAACATACCGTTAACGGAGTTATAATTGCAACATCAGTCAGAACTCGGAATACTTTGTGGAATGATGCCACAAATAAGGTAAGGACATGTTTTGTTGTAAAAAGTTCATCAAATGTCATATATTGCTTTTGTCACGCTGTAATATAATAATATAATATACTGTATATAATATATTATAATTATATCTATATGTGTGTGTGTTTGTGTGTTCGCGGTGATGCTTCCTGTCCCATTTACCGATTCCTTTAATTGATATTCGTGAACACATTTGGTTAGGTAAGGAGAGGGTTTCAACCACGACGGTGCATTCGCCAAAACGTCTCCAAATGTGCTTTTTCACCCATAATAATCGTATTAGTACACGGAGTTACGACTGTACTGTACGTCGTCGCACTGTACTGCACGATGTCACGTTTAATTCGTTTAATTACTGATTAACATTCCCACGGATAACGTCACCACTAAAGTCCGTCATCCAAGGTATTCGTCGAGGCAGCATTTTGTAATGGCGTTTATTGTCGAAGCATCAATCCATTTGTGCAAGATCTGTTTATTACTTTATATTTCTCATCGCCACATCTTCATGCATCATGTGTTTTCCCTGTGTCGTTCTCGCCTGAATGATGTGCTTTGCTGGTGTCGTTCTCGCCTGAATGATGTGCTTTGCTTGTGTCGTTCTCGCCTGAATGATGTGCTTTGCTTGTGTCGTTCTCGCCTGAATGATGTGCTTTGCTTGTGTCGTTCTCGCCTGAATGATGTGCTTTGCTTGTGTCGTTCTCACCTGAATGATGTGCTTTGCCTGTGTCGTTCTCACCTGAATGATGTGCTTTGCCTGTGTCGTTCTCGCCTGAATGATGTGCTTTGCTTGTGTCGTTCTCACCTGAATGATGTGCTTTGCCTGTGTCGTTCTCACCTGAATGATGTGCTTTGCCTGTGTCGTTCTCGCCTGAATGATGTGCTTTGCTTGTGTCGTTCTCGCCTGAATGATGTGCTTTGCCTGTGTCGTTCTCGCCTGAATGATGTGCTTTGCCTGTGTCGTTCTCGCCTGAATGATGTGCTTTGCTTGTGTCGTTCTCACCTGAATGATGTGCTTTGCCTGTGTCGTTCTCACCTGAATGATGTGCTTTGCCTGTGTCGTTCTCGCTTGAATGATGTGCTTTGCTTGTGTCGTTCTCGCCTGAATAATGTGCTTTGCCTGTGTCGATCTCGCCTGAATGATGTGCTTTGCTTGTGTCGTTCTCACCTGAATGATGTGCTTTGCCTGTGTCGTTCTCGCCTGAATGATGTGCTTTGCTTGTGTCGTTCTCACCTGAATGATGTGCTTTGCCTGTGTCGTTCTCACCTGAATGATGTGCTTTGCCTGTGTCGTTCTCGCCTGAATGATGTGCTTTGCTTGTGTCGTTCTCACCTGAATGATGTGCTTTGCCTGTGTCGTTCTCACCTGAATGATGTGCTTTGCCTGTGTCGTTCTCGCTTGAATGATGTGCTTTGCTTGTGTCGTTCTCGCCTGAATGATGTGCTTTGCCTGTGTCGATCTCGCCTGAATGATGTGCTTTGCTTGTGTCGTTCTCACCTGAATGATGTGCTTTGCCTGTGTCGTTCTCACCTGAATGATGTGCTTTGCCTGTGTCGTTCTCACCTGAATGATGTGCTTTGCCTGTGTCGTTCTCGCCTGAATGATGTGCTTTGCTTGTGTCGTTCTCGCCTGAATGATGTGCTTTGCCTGTGTCGTTCTCGCCTGAATGATGTGCTTTGCTTGTGTCGTTCTCACCTGAATGATGTGCTTTGCTTGTGTCGTTCTCACCTGAATGATGTGCTTTGCCTGTGTCGTTCTCACCTGAATGATGTGCTTTGCTTGTGTCGTTCTCACCTGAATGATGTGCTTTGCCTGTGTCGTTCTCACCTGAATTGTGCACTTTGCTTGTGTCGTTCTCGCCTTGATGTCTCGCCTGAATCATTCAGTACCGTGAAATGGGGTGAATAGGGACAGCAAGGTGAATAGGGACAGCAAGGTGAATAGGGACACAAACTGAAAAAAAGTTCGGAAACTTTTTTCGCTGAAAATTGAAAACCATACTGATTTGTTGATATTTGGGTTGAAAGTGTTCTCTTGTTTAAAAAAAAAAAAAAGCAGCTTATAGAGTCCCTATTTTTTTTTTTTTTTTGTATACTGAATTGAGGCTCGTGAAAGAGCTAACATTTATTTCACAAACAAATCAACCAGACAAACAAAATATACAAAAAGAGGGAGCGGAAGACAAGATGGGGAGAGAAGGGGAAGCACACAACCACAACATTTGAGAGCAGGGAGAAGTGTGGGAGGGAGAGGGCTTGGGGGCAGGAGGCATGGGAAGGGGAGGGGGGGGGGGGGGAGAGGTATAAAACACAAGGGTACCGAAATTAGCGGGGGTAGAAAATATCAAGGTTTTGGATGGGGGAGGATAAGAGATGGTGGTGAACAGCTGTTTTAAAGACCTGGAGGGTGGAGTGGGATTGAAGAGAGTGAGGGAGTTTGTTCCAGAGGTGGGAGAAAAGAGGAATGAAGGAGTGAAGGTGAGCAGAAAGTCTTGATTTTGGCAGTTTAACCATAAGAGGGTTGCAGGCAGATCTTGTGCGACCTGTAGGAATATTTGGGGGACAGAGCCCAGAGAGCGCTGGGGGGGGGGGGGGGGGGGCAAGGCCAGAGAGGAGTCGGTAGAAGACGGAAAGACCACCAACCTGCCTGCAGTGAGTGAGTGAAAGGCCCTTGGAGTTAGCTTCATCGCGGGAGATTCCAATGATTCTGAACGCTTTGGTTTCAACAGCGTGAAGACGAGCTAGGTGTGAGGCAGGAGCACCAGACCAGAGGGGAGAGCAGTATTCCATAGAGCTGTGGATGAAGATCCAATATATGGGTTAAATAGGAATAAATAGGATTTTTATGGCTGTCCCTATTCTCCCCGTTTTACGGGTGAATAGGGACGGTCACTAAGACAAAAAAATAATAATCAAGAAATAGGGACAGTTTGGAGAAACTTTTTATCCCATATTTTTTTTCATTGGCACCATGGTTTATATTATGGGTGCATATTATGTGCATCCATCTGAGCTATCAATTTAGCAATAAGTTGGAAACTCAGGATTGTTTCTTGATTATTATTTTTTTGTATTAGTGACCGTCCCTATTCACCCGTAAAACGGGGTGAATAGGGACAGCCATAAAAATCATATTTATTCCTATTTAACCCATATATGGGGTTAATAGGTACTATAAGTTGCTTTTAAAAAAAACAAGAGAACACTTTCAACTTAAATATCAACAAATCAGTATGGTTATCAATTTTCAGCGAAAAAAGTTTCCGAACTTTTTTTCAGTTTGTGTCCCTATTCACCTTGCTGTCCATATTCACCCCATTTCACGGTACATTAAGACACGTGAAAACATATCTCTGCATTGTGATGTCCAGATACCTTTTCTTGCCTATTCCATTCCAGAGAGTGTGCTGGTGCTATCAAAATAAGGATGTCTGGGAGAGCAAAAGCTCAGTGTTGGACCTAGCCTTTGTGCAACACTATGCATTGGTACAAAGAGTAGCTTGTCTTGTGCCAGTGCGAAACCACAACGCATAACCACGGATTGAGTCATGGGCAAATATACTTACGACCACAACATTTGTATCGGGGACTTGTATGACTACTTTTGTGAGGTCTTTGGAGACTTGGACTGCATGCTATATCATGCGAGTGTCTGCTTCCTCATGATCAGACCTCAACTCTGCCAAAATATGTGACTGACCGAAAGATATCGACACAGCATCCATGAACTCAAATCCTTCAAGAACAAACCTTTTTTCCCCACCCGGCAGTATCTTGGGGCTGTTTTGAAACACCACTCAGAAGTACAATCATATTGGTCTCGTTGCCAGGATTGCTGACCTATTTGTGTCATTGTTTTGGGATTGGATTTTTTTCCCCACCGATCTTCATTTTCAATGCATTTGAAAACTCTGAAGCCTTCGCTCTGCAGACTTGCTGATTGAGATATCAGTACTCAGCGATTTTGGCCTAAATACTGCAGAAATCAAGAAAATGACCAAATACCAAGACCTGAAGAATGAAGTGAAAAAATCCTGGAAGCTGAAGAGTGCCAAAATTGTACTAGTGATAATTGGGGCAACGGGAATGATAAAGAAGAACCTTACAGAGATCTTAAAAACCATCCCTGGGAATAATATTACAAACAAACTACAGTTGGAGGCTGTACGGGCCTCAGTGACGATCTTGAAAAGAGCCCTTGGAACAAAACTCTGCGAACAACAAAACTTCACAACTCAGCCCATGAATCGCAATCCTTCACCGAAGCGGTGGTGTATACTTTGCGGCCAGGGAGGACTCCATGCCACCTTTATAAAACCCAACTTATGGAGATGATAAACACACACACACACACACACACACACACACACACACACACACACACACACATGTCATTTTTGAAATTCGTGTGAAGGAAATAAATAATTGTATTTCAAAACAAAATCATTCATGATATTGAAGCATGATAACATGCATTTTTATTATTTTCATTTTTTACTGACTTAGTTTTATTTTTTTGCAGGCAGAACACTTGAGTGACCATGTGGAACTGGTCGGGGGAAGAACGCACTTTCGCTATCAAAGCTTTTTACAAGAATAATGATTGAGAAATGCACACGAAACCGTTACACAGTCCCAAAGTCAGTGTGGTGTGCACTTTCGTCGTTCGACATCATAGGGCCTTACTTCTTTGAGAATGATAATGGAAATGCCGTCACTGTTACTGCAGCTCGATATACCGATATGGTTTCTAACTTCCTTTCCGGAGAATTAAACAGATTTGCAGAAGTGAGCCCAATGACGTGGTTTCAGCAAGATGGTTCAACCTCACACACTGCCAGAGTGTCCATGACTACTGTAAGGGTGCTCTTTCCAAAGCATGTCATTTCCAGAAATGGCAATATTCCATGGCCAGCGAGGTCACCCGATTTGACTGCATGTGATTATTTCTTGTTGTCATATCTAAAGGACAAAGTGTATGTTAACCGTCCACAACCTCTTCATGAACTCAAGAAAAACATCAGACGCGAAATCAATGATATTGCCGTGGCCATGTTGCAGAACGTCATTAATATTTGGCGTCCAAGATTGGAGGAATGTGTCAGACGAAATGGTGCGCATCTCCGAGATGTTCTTGTCCACAAATAAATGCCATGTTATGTACTTCACTTTCGTGTAAATATTTGTTTTGAAATACAACTTATTATTACCTTAACACGAGTGTTAAAAATAACCATATTTTTGGCTCACCCTGCATATACAGTCACATGAAAAAGTAAGTACACCCCATGTAAAGTTTTGACTTTTTCAACATATTTCAACATACAGCTATTTGATCTTCATTTCAACAATATTGATAGATAAAGGTGATATAATATAACAAATATCATGAAACATTTACATTTTGTAGTCCATTGTATAATTTAAATGAACATAAATGCAAATTTCGCATGTGGCAAAAGTAAGTACACCCCTGCATTTATCACTACTTCAAATACCTAAAAGTAGAATCAGGTGCACCAGCTCAGGTGCAAATGATTAGAACATCATTAGAGAGGATCTTGGAGGAACCTGTCTTATTTAAACCTCAGACATTTAGTTTGGTTTGCTCTTTGTTGTTGAAGTGTGCGGCGTCACCATGCCGAGATCAAAAGAGCTCTCTGAGGCCTTCAGAAAGAAGGTTATAGATGCCTACGAGTCTGGGAAGGGATTTAAAAAGATCTCCAAACAATTTGAAATCAATCATTCGACTGTCCGGAAGATCATCTACAAGTGGAGAAGATTCCAAACAACTGCCAACTTGTTCAGGCCACGCCGCCCCAGCAGGTTCAGCCCGAGAGCAGACCGCAAGATGCTGAAAGAAGTCTCTAAGAACCCCAGAATGTCATCACGGGAACGACAGGTAGCTCTTGCCACAATTGATGTCAAAGTGCACGAGTCTACCATTAGAAAGAGGCTGCCCAAATTTGATCGACATGGGAGGTGTGCCAGGAGGAAACCTTTGCTGTCCAGAAAGAACATCAGGGCAAGACTAAAGTTTGCCATTGAACACCTAGGCAAAGACCAGCACTTCTGGAACAATGTGCTCTGGACAGATGAGTCAAAGGTAGAGCTATTTGGCCACAGTTCCAGAAGACATGTTTGGCAAAACCAACGACAGCATTTGAACACAAGAACCTGATACCAACTGTAAAGCATGGTGGTGGAAATATTATGGTTTGGGGCAGCTTTGCTGCATCAGGGCCTGGGCAGCTCACCATCATAGAATCCACCATGAATTCTTCATTCTACCAGAGTGTGCTTGAGGATAATGTGAGCCCCTCTGTCGGAAAGTTGAAGCTCAACCGAAGGTGGACCTTGCAACATGACAATGACCATAAACATACCAGTAAATCCACCAAGGAATGGCTGAAAAGAAAGAAATGGAGGGTTCTGGAATGGCCAAGTCAAAGCCCGGATCTAAATCCCATCGAGATGTTGTGGGGGGATTTGAAACGAGCTGTGTATGCAAGAAACCCCTCAAACATCGCACAGCTGAAAGAATTCTGCATGGAGGAGTGGGCAAAAATTTCTCCCAGTCGATGTCAGAGACTGGTCGACAGTTATAAGAAATGCCTACTTGAGGTTGTTTCTGCCAAAGGGGGCAATACCACCTATTAGAGCCAAGGGTGTACTTACTTTTTCCACATGCGAAATTTGCATTTAGGTTTATTTAAATTATACAATGAACTACAAAATGTAAATGTTTCATGATTTTTGTTAGATTATATCACCCTTATCTATCAATATTGTTGAAATGAAGATCAAATAGCTGTATGTTGAAATATGTTGAAAAAGTCAAAACTTTACATGCGGTGTACTTACTTTTTCACGTGACTGTATATGTATGTATATATATATATATATATATATACATATATATATATATATATATATATATATATATATATATATATATATATATATATATATATATATAGTGTTGCAGTTTTGAGAACCCACACAGGTAACATCATTAAAGGTTAAAGGTTGCACCTCATAGTTAGGCCACAAGCAACACGTAGGTCACCTTCGGACGTTAGTTATTTCATAGTATGTGTTTAGGATAAGGCCATTCCCAATAGTTGCATCTGCGTTGTGTTGAACAAATAAGAGTAGGCCCCGTTCGTCCATTTTTGCAGCTACCCCTCCAACCGATGCCATTAAGCGCTATCCTGTCTGCACCCCATGGCCCCTCGCAGTTTGTTACACCTCCTTTGCCAGCAGCGTTCGCTGCCCTTGGGCTTCCACTCAAACCAGCCCAAAGGCCACGAGGTAACGCCCGAAAAGGGGGCGGCGCGCAAGTGTGGGGGTGTGGCCACGTCAAGCAGCTGTCAAAGGCGGAGCCGGTAAGCCCTCAACAGCCAATCAGGGCTGATGCGACATCGCCTGACAGGGTGTGGCTGGACATTCCAGAGGGTTCGCTGGGCGTGGCAATATAACCCTTCGCGCGAGGCCCCCACCTCAGTTCTGAGAAGGGAGAGGTGCTCACAAAGTTCGTGTGCAGAGTTGTTATGAGGAGGGCAGTGGCAAGTTACGAGAGGGAGAGGCGCTTGGTTCGTGTGCAGAGTTACGAGAGTGTTACGGGGTCCTCCCCTATCCTCTGGTCTCGGTAAACCTCCGAACCCTGAGAGGGTCCCCGGCAGAAAGATATGTTATCCTTGGTTGAAATCAATCAAATCACTAATGAAACCACACCAAGGGTTATGAACAAACAATAATATATTATAAATCACACCGGAATCACGACACAAATAATAATAACAATTCGCCCTACAATCACTATTTTTAAGATGGTACCACCTTATCTCGTCCTTTAACCCAAACTCACAGTACTCCCCCAATGTCTCTGTACCCCTCCAAGGCGAGTTCGATTCGCTCCAGCGATCGTTGGATCAATGTCCGATCACAATCAATTGAGGCGTGGACGATCGAAGAAACCCACAGGTCACGTGGTCCAACACCCAGCACCATAGCGGTGGAATGGGAAACCTCCCAAAGATGCGCTCCGACGTACACGTTTGCGGTTCAATCATCGAGTCTCCGTATAATCCTCAAAAGCCACTTTCTTGCACAGCCGTCCCCGGTAACCTACCGGGGAATAATGCCCGGCCGACGCGACAAAAACCTGTTCACTGCAGGTTGCGCGCGTGGCGAAGATTGCGGACGGCTTTCACTCGAACCGGGGCTTTGAGGCAAGGGTACTCCGGAACCTCAATGAGGATACCCGACTACACAGGCTCCACAGCACTCCGGCGATATCTCCTATCGCACGAACTTCCTTTCAAGGACGCAAGGTTCACTCGCACTGTACGTGCGACCGCTCGGTCCGGAGCTTCAACAAAAAAAACGTCTCTTCACGATCTCCTCCCCCCTCTTCTTCTTCACTCCCCTTCTCTTCCGGGTCACGATCCGGATTTCCGGCCACATTTTACCAGGAGCGCTTTTAAACCTTTTAACCACAATAACCCTTACTGAGAACCAACAATAATAATAATACCAACAATAATTAGGGCCGAATCCGTAACACTTCCTCCCCTCAAGAAAGAAAGTTTGAACACAGCGAAAACTTTCTTTGTTGGCAAATTCTTGAAACCAACACAAGTAATCAATGTTTCCCCAAAAATAAAGCAACAAAACTTCAAACAACTTACAGAGATTTCCAAAGTTAATTCACTGGACAAAGCATCAGCAACAACATTGTCCCTGCCCTTTACATGTTCAATTTCCAAGTTACTCCTGCAAAGCCAAACTCCCTCTCATCAACCTCTGATTTTTACTTTTAGTTTCTTTTGAATGAAGGTTAAGGGGTTGATCAAAAATCCAGAGTCAAGCAAATCGATAGCACTTTTTCTGGGAGGCCGAGCTGAGGGCCAGGTTCCATGGTGGTTGGGTGGTGAGGCCTGGACATATTCACTACCTGGACGCCTTTAGGAACGTGGAGTTCACGGTTAGTCCGTGTAGGAAAGTTCACCACATGGACGCCTTTAGGAACGTGGCGTTCACGGTTAACCCGTGTAGGAATCTTGGCTCGGCTGCTCCACAGCATTCAGTGCTTCAACTCTTTCTAACTTTCCTAACAATCACGGTTGGACCACTTGTCACAGTAGTCACCTGAATGGCGGTCTCCTTCTCGGCCACTGCTCTGATAATCCTTCCTTCGGGAGCTGTCATAACTCTGGAAGCCTCCATAATAATATCGATTGCGGCCACCACCACTACTACCCCGTGGTCCTCCTCTGTAGCCCCCTCGACCCCTAGGAAATGCCTTCCCTACTGTGATGGTCCGACCCTCCAACTCCTTGCTATTCAGATCCTTTTCTGCCTCTCTGGCGTCCTTTGAGTTTTCAAACGTGACAAAGCCAAACCCTCTTGACTTTCGTGTCTCCCTGTCTTTTATCAGCAGCACTTCCAAAAGCGGTCCATATTTGCGGAAGGCAGACTCCAGAACATCTTCCTTTGTTTTGAAGTTCAGTCCACCTACAAATAACTTGCTAAATTTGTCGCCATCCCTAACTGGTGTGGTGTTATTTTCCGTACTGGGCTTTTTAACAACCATCGGGTTACCATAGACTTGACCACCGGCCAAATCGTTCCCGATAACAACAGATACTCCCTCTACAGGAAGCGTGGCTTTTAAACCGACGGTGACCAGTCCTGACACCAAATCGGACTCCAAATGGATGACATGAAGTGGAGCACTAACACAGCCACCAATCCCCTGTAAACGAACACTATCCCCAGTTGCCGTCTCCTCGGACCACGGCAAGACGTCTTCAAGCATTAAAGATTGATGTGCTCCTGTGTCCCTCAATATCCTAACCGGTCTCCGGTTAGTCGAGGCTCCATCCAGTGACACAAACCCCTCTGAAATAAATGGTTGGTAACCCTTTCGAGGGCGATTTCTCACAATGGCCATCGCATTTGGAGTCGTACTGGTCGAACTCCACTCCTGATTTTCCTTTCCCAGAGCATAACAGTTGGACATCAAGTGTCCAGGTTTATGGCAAAAAGTGCAAGTAGGCCCGGAGGAGAACCTCGTGGTCTGCCAAGGCATGGGGGCGGCAGTCTGCCTCGAGCCCCCCGGACAATAGGTCTGTCTTGGAACCGCAGTCTTCTGATTTCTAGAAGTCGTGGTGTCAGAGTGGTCCTCATTTTCATCTCGAGGCCGCCCCCATGGATTTTCATTCTCCGCCCCTGATGTGCCATAGCTCCCCTGGCTAGGTCTGGGCGAGAAGTTCGGTTTGTGGAACCCCATCCTGTGTGTTAAGGCATAGTCATCTGCCATGGTTGCTGCCTCATTCAGCTTTGGTACTTTCCTTTCCTCCAGATGAACTTTAATGTCCTCGTGGACACACTGTTGGAATTCCTCCACCAGGATCAATTGTCGCAATAGTTCGAAGTCTTTTCCAAGTCCTTTTGAATCACACCACCTATCAAACATGGTTTCTTTCAATCTGGCAAACTCCACATGGGTCTCATTCTCCCTCCTCCTGGCCTTCCGGAATTTTTGCCGGTAAGCTTCCGGGACCAATTCATAGGCTTTGAGAATGTGTTTCTTCAATACCTCGTAATCTGCACATTGGTCAATCGGTAAAGCCGAATAAATCTCTTGAGCTTTACCCACCAGAACACTTTGCACTAGTATGGACCAGTACTCCTCAGGCCAGTTTAACAGTCGAGCCACTTTCTCAAAGTGTGGGAAAAACTTGGCTACCTCCTTTTCATTGAAGGGTGGAACCAGCCTCACATGTCTGCCAACATCCCAGGTGTTTTGACTCGGTGTCGAACCAGTCAGCATGGATGGTACCTCTCCCCGTTCTTTCATTACATCCAGCTCCTTGAGTCTAATTTCCTGCTGAAGCGCCATTTCACGGTCTTTTAACTCCGTCGGCTTTTCTCTCCTCTGCTTTGAGTTCCCTTGCAGCTCTCCTTTCCTCTGCTTGTTTCTCTTCTCTTCTCTCTTCTGCTTTCCTTTCCTCTGCTTTTAATATTTCCTGGAGTTCTCGTTCCTCTGCTTTGAACATTTCCTGGAGTTCTCGTTCCTGTTCTGCTCTTCTTTCCTCGCTCTGCAATTGCAACTCCAGTTTCCGGAGCTCCACCTCTTCTGGTTCCTCGGGTAACCAATCCCGGGCTACTTCTTCCCATGTTCCTAATCCCACCATATATTGTATCACCACTGTCTGCATCTTTGCCTTCCTCATATTAGTTCGGACCTCCAAGCTAAAATGTTTGGCCAATTTCCCGAGGTCCGATTTTACTAACGCTCTGAACTGTGCTTCACTCGGGGTCACTGCAAACTTCTCTGCGTCAAACTCCATGGTGACTATTGTTCACCTGTTAACCTTCACACAAGAAATGTAACAAAAAAAAAAATGTTTTTTTTTTTGTTTGTTTTTTTGGAAAAATTTGGGAATGTTAGGGAATTCTTTCCCGGACTAAATCTAGGGAATTTTAGATCCCGGACGCAGACCCAATTTCGAGTCCACGAGTCAATTGGACGAGCCCCCAATTTCTGTTACGGGGTCCTCCCCTATCCTCTGGTGTCGGTAAACCTCCGAACCCCGAGAGGGTTCCCAGCAGAAAGATATGTTATCCTTGGTTGAAATCAATCAAATCAATAATGAAACCACACCAAGGGTTATGAACAAACAATAATATATTATAAATCACACCGGAATCACAACACAAATAATAATAACAATTCGCCCTACAATCACTATTTTAAAGATGGTACCACCTTATCTCGTCCTTTAACCCAAACTGACAGTACTCCCGCAATGTCTCTGTACCCCTCCAAGGCGAGGTAGATTCGCTCCAGCGATCGTTGGATCAATGTCCGATCACAATCAATTGAGGCGTGGACGATCGAAGCAACCCAAAGGTCAGGTGGTCCAACACCCAGCACAATAGCGGTGGAATGGGAAACCTCCCAAAGACGTGGTCCGACGTACACGTTTGCGGTTCAATCATCGAGTCCCCGTATAATCCTCAAAAGCCACTTTCTTGCCCAGCTGTCCCCGGCAACCCACCGGGGAATAATGCCCGGCCAACGCGACAAAAACCTGTCCACTGCAGGTTGCGCGCGTGGCGAAGATGGCGGACGGCTTTCACTCGAACCGTGGCTTTGAGGCAAGGATACTCCGGAACCTCAATGAGGATACCCGACTACACAGGCTCCACAGCACTCCGGCGATATCTCCTATCGCACGACCTTCCTTTCAAGGACGCAAGGTTCACTCGCACTTTACGCGCGAACGCTCGGTCCGGAGCTTCATCAAAAAAAACGTCTCTTCACGATCTCCTCCCCCCTCTTCTTCTTCGCTCCCCTTCTCTTCCGGGTCACGATCCGGATTTCCGGCCACATTTTACCAGGAGCGCTTTTAAACCTTTTAACCACAATAACCCTTACTGAGAACCAACAATAATAATACCAACAATAATTAGGGCCGAATCCGTAACAAGTGGGAGAGACGCGCTGTGACAAGCCTTGATTGATTGATCGCGCTTTACAAAGGGCTGGCGCGCGGCACGTATTGCAGAGGACTGCAGCGTGAGAAGGACATTGGTGGAAGGCTCTTTGGGAACATCATCGGGGAAACGGCGTATTGTACCCAGCGATACCGGGCGTGCGTGTAAAGGCACCGGTACAAGTATTACATACGCAATCTAATCGCCAGCTTACCTTTCCCCGATATATAATTGTCCGCCTCGCGCCTACGCCACGCGGAAAGCTGCCGGCCGTCTTCCATCATCTGTATGGTACGAGTCGGGGACCGGACGAGCTGTGGACCCTTGGACCCTCAACCCGACCATCTTCAAACCCCGTGTGAGTGAGTCTGAGAGTGAGTCTGAGTGTGAACGGGCCCGTGTCCAGGGGATCTGAGAGTGAGTCTGAGTGTGAAAGGGCCCGTGTCCAGGGGATAAGTATAAGACTGTTTAAGGCTGCCCTGTGTAACTGCTTCTTCCTCTTCCCTGTACATTCTCTTCTTCTTTTCCTCTTCTTATTTGTACAAAGTGTAAATAAATTACCTGTTCTTCCTGGTTTCCTCTTGATCCGATCGTTTTAGTCATTTCCTCCATTGGGTAAACGCGGCACGATTATAACCGCTTCAATCGGGTTAGTTCCTGCTAACGGCCCGGATCGCGGCTCGCTTCGCTCGGCGTGTCCACTAACGCCGTGGTTTGGGTGGGGTTATCTCCTTGCTTCACGGTCGGTGTTAGTACTTAGGTAATAGGACACAATTCGACCAACAACCCTATTTAACACCGACCGGAAGGAACGTGATAGCCCCGGGATCGCGTCGGCTAGTAAAAAGACAAGGGGATTAATCCCCCCTTGATAAGGGGGAGAACGACGTTGGAGATCCGCAACAATATATGTATATATATTGTTGCGGATATGGGATTTGCATCCATCCATATCCGCTTGTAAATATTCCCCTATTTCCTCAATACTTCCCAACTCTCCCCAATCCCCCATTCCCTAGTCCCATTTTCTGTAAACAACACTCTGTAGACCCGACCTCCCCCTATTTCCCCCATTAAATGTCGCATCCAGGTCCACCGCATCTCATGTAGACAACTATAGGACATCTTGCTAGTTATTCTTAGTCTATGTCAGTTAAGGATTCGTTTCCATTAATTCTGACCCTTCGTTGCACCAGAATGTGATTGTATGGCACCGTTAGGAAGTATAGGACCTCCCAATACCTCCCCGCAGCTCTTCCTCACAGTTCTCTTCAGCAGCAACAACAACAAAAACAACGAGCGCAGGGAGTGCGCGTCCTCACTCCGGCTTGGTTGGTAGGAGTGGTGGGAGGGCACCAGGCCTTCCCAACGAGCCGCCATCGGACATGTGCTCGACGGGGTTACCCAACAAGGGCAGAACATGGCTCCCTGTCGGCTCCTCGTCAAGGGCGGAGCCCGGTAACCCCCGCACCCAATGGAAGCGGCGGACCGGCCCCAGTTGGGGCGGAACCAACAATCCGAGGGCGTGTGACTCCCCGTTGAGCATGCGCAGTGAGAGAGAGGTGACGTCAGATGCGCGCTGAGCATGAAGCAAGGAAGACGTACCCTCCGAGCGCTGTGAGACCTCCCTGCATCTTTGGACTGTGCTTTATCCTGTCCCCGAGCCAAGGTGCACCTTGTGCCATCGACCTACCTGTCCATTCCTGCCATCAACCCCTGTGTGAGTCTACCTTGTCCGTTTGTCCGTGGCCTGTCTGGGAATAAATAAGCCTGTATTTAAGTGCCCATCTCTTCTGTGTCTTTACCTCACTCTGCCTTGTAATCTACCCCTTTTCTCCACCACTGTAATTACACCCTCCTCCGGAGGTCTTGAGAACTGTACCCCTTTGCGTCGTTTCATCTTTCCCAGTCGTCGTGTCCTTTCTATCATTGATTTAGCATAGCGCGATTTGGCCAACGTTATAATCCGGTGTAGTTTGTTAATGGTTCGAACTACGGGTTACTAAACCCGCTCGGTAACCTAAAACCGTAGCTCGAACGGCCGTCTCTTCCCTGTCTCACGACCGAGCGTTGCACTCAGGTCCCGGGAAGGCCATTCCGACTTTCTGGCCCGAATACCCTGGCGGGGCTGCGGGCGGGAGGGAGCGTTGGGACGACCAGGAATGGAGAGTGGTTAGTAGAAGGAACGGCGGGTTAATCTCCGCAGGGCAACGAGGGAAGCCCTCTCCGGTTCCGTAACTATATATATATATATATATATATATATATATATATATATATATATATATATATATATATATATATATATATATATATATATATATATATATATATAATGGTATCTGTAATCTGGTTCTCCAACCTAATGAGCGGACAACATGACGTCATCGCCATGCACGTCCGTCATGTACAAGTCTAGGAAAGAGAAATTCGGATAAAGAAGGGCTAGCTTCCGCCTGTGGGGCCCATTTTAGCCCGGTTCCCTTGAAAAAACGCAGGATCACAGAAAAGATCCTTCCTATGACTCGAATGGATCGAACTCCGGTGGTTACAGCAATGTCAGCAGCTGGCTTCCACTTGTAAGGAAAAGGGGTTCTGAGATGTTTAACCTTGATGCATCCGACGTCGCTAAACTTTTGCATAAAAGCACGGTTACTGCAGACCCCTTCAAATATGGGGTTTAGAAAGATGGGCTCGTTTAAAAACAGCTCAAGAGAATAGTTCCTGTTTTCACGGCGAACAGGAACCGCTTGCCATGCCTCCAGCATGCCTCCAGCAAGATCGATCGATCTTGTATACAAAAAAATTAATAATTACCTCCTCAGTTCGGGTTTTCTTGATCATTCGTATTCGCTGTTGCCCCGACTATCACTGGTACAATTTCCTGTTTCTTAAATTTCGAAATCCTGTTAACCTCATTTGTCATATCCTGGTATTTAAGATTTCAATTATCATGTATGGATCTTCATATGCGTTTTCAAACTGACTTTTTGAGAGAAACCTTTATCACATATCGAGCATTTGTGAGGTCGCTCTTTGGGTCCGAAATGTGCATAGGTAGTGAGATGTGCATGAAACCGAAAGGGTCACAGAGTTACAAGTGTATGGAAAGCCTCACTGCGTTGCCCTGATGAAGCCCCAACAAGGGCGAAACCAGGTCGGTAACTGTGAGTTTTGCATGCACTTGTGACAGTATCTGTATTTATAATCCGTAATGACGCACTGCTAGATGGTTCCTCTGGAACTTTGCAGGCAAGGCGGACGTGCATGGCGATGACGTCATGTTGTCCGCTCATTAGGTTGGAGAACCAGATTACAGATACCATTATTAGTAACTCCCAACCGCAACCAGGTCGACTCCATATGATGAGTGGATACCAGAGATAACGTCACCGCGTGGCAGGCGGTGCGTATCGCTCCCAGCAAGGTGCAGCAGCAGCTGTATGGGACACCTTGCTGGCGGTTCTCCACTGATGACATGAAGGTCGCATAGTGACTGATATATATATATATATATATATATATATATATATATATATATGTATGTATATATATATATATATATATATATATATATATATGTATGTATATATATATATATATATATATATATGTATGTATATATATATATATATATATATATATGTATATATATATATATATATATATATATATATATATATATATATATATATATATATATATATATATATATATATATATATATATATATATGTACATATATATATATATATATATATATATATATATATATATGTACATATATATATATATATATATATATGTACATATATATATATATATATATATATATATATATATATATATATATATATATATATATATATATATATGTACATATATATATATATATATGTACATATATATATATATATATATATATATATATACATATATATATACATATATATATATATATACATACATACATACATACATACATACATACATACATACATACATACATACACACACACACACACACGTGTGTGTGTGTAGATGTGCGATGGCATCCAAAGTAAAGACAATGATACACAATAGAGAGATGAAGACATGACTTGTGACATGGAGGCAAATGCAAGACAGCTACAGAAATGCTACAAAGGCCATGAAACGAATATATCGACTTCTTCATTTTGAACAGCAAGTCTGTATCCTGCTGAAGTTTGCATATATAATGCAACAAAACCTATTGGGACCGAACTTGCAAGCACTGCACCATCTAGAACGACACTCGGTAGAGTGCATACCTCTGCCAGACTGAACGGTTTACGTTTTGAATTCCACTGATAGGCCGGAGCTACATCCGGATCATTTGTTGTTGGCACATGCCAAAATCGAATCTGCTTGTTCTTATCGTCTACCCAACTCACCCACCACGTTTTGTCATAATCCATTCACAACTTTTTGAAATATTGTTTTTGGCCCCATCTCTTAACCCTTTGAGTACGGATGACGTCCAGTGCCGCAACCCGCGAAAAAGTTTTGTGTACGGATGACGTTACTACACGTCATCGACTATACCTATAAATAGATCGTCAGTACGTGGTTGTATTCCCGTACCAAAATGCCAAATTAATCCCGTACCGGGGGTATTTTTATCAAAAAAAAATCCCGTACTCAAGGGGTTAATGGTGAAGAATGACTCAAATTTTTTTAAAACTCTCATATCTGGATCCGTAATTTAGGCTGGGCCAAATCGGAGGTGATTTTCCTAATTCAATGTAATTTACCTAAAAGTTGTGAGTGAGTATCAGGAACAAAATCATGAAAAAAAAATTCAAAAATATTGACGTTTTACGGTCAGACAGCCCGTTACCATAGCAACAGTTACAGACGACTCAAAAAATGCCTAAATTGACGATTTCTCAAGCTGTGTTTGACCCCCA
This sequence comes from Myxine glutinosa, assembly GCF_964187855.1. Classification (NCBI taxonomy): domain Eukaryota; kingdom Metazoa; phylum Chordata; class Myxini; order Myxiniformes; family Myxinidae; genus Myxine; species Myxine glutinosa. The sequence continues at coordinate 109,268,315 of NC_136271.1, read as the reverse complement.
GAGTTGATTCTGGTACCAAAAGATGCAGAATTGAAAGCCAAGGATGATTGGATAGCTTAACAATGTCTGTGACACAATTCAATACCACTTTTATCCAAAAAACTGATTTTTGTCTGAAATTTCAAGCATATTTATGGAAAAAAATTGAAAATTTTGCTTTTTAATCATAGGATAACCATTAATCAGATTAAATTTACTTTAAATTGTCTTTTACAACCTTGTATTGTCCAGTTTTTATAACTGTTATAACGTTGTTTAAATTTGGCCATCTTCATTTCAATAAAAAAAAGTTAACAAAAGCAGCTTACAATCATTAATTTTAATGCCTGCTTTCGGTTGTTACTGTAACCATTCATCAGGGCGTTCAAGGCGCTCTTGCACACATTAAGGATAGGCGCTCTTGTCTTCGATACAACGGCAGTGAACTCTGGGGTCAAGAGTGGAGTCGTAGTAAGACTGGAGACTGAGTTTGGCAGGAGTCTTCTGCAACTGGCGTGTCGGCACCACATCCACGAATTGGTTGGAGGGGCGTCTTGCTCAATAGTGTATGGCCCCACCACAGGACCTAATGAACAGCTGTTCAAGCGACTGCTCAACACTTGGAGTGAATTGGACCAGGGCAACTACACATTGGTCGAGGTGTCTGCTCAACAGAGAGAGCTGGCTGGCCATGTACATGCCACCATCACCTTCCTTCAGACGTGGATGGACAATAGCACAAAGGAGACTCTTCGACACGACTACCTGGAGCTGGCACACCTCACACTGCTGTTTCTTGGAGGGACTGTCCCTGATGGTATGAGGACCATCACTATCAAAGCTCCTGGGGCATTCCACCACGCCCGTTGGATGAGCAAGACTTTATACACTATAAAGGTGGCACTCTTCCGTTGGCAGCTGGGAGATATCTACACACCCGAAGAGCTGGAAGACATAACCAGTCTCGCTGCATTCATGTCAGTCTTCTACACTAAAGCGTGGTTGACATGTACCAGTGCTGCAGATGCACCATCTAACGACATGTACCTGATGAAGAACCTCCTCAAGGCTGAGGCCAGTATCGCAAAGAATCCAACAAAGTGGCCTGCCAAATTTCTGTCCTTTGTGACTGTGGCCCGAGAGAAGCTACAAAACCATTTGTGGTACCTCTCAGAGAGATTGGTCTCTTTGGCACTCTTCTCGGACAGAACGTCATCTGACAAGCAGACTATGAGAAGGGCTATGCTCAGGTACCATGGGACTGCACATAACATGATACAGGAGATGCCAGCCTCACAGCAATTGGGGAGTAAAGCCCTCAAAGACTTTGTTGGTTACGACTCTTGGAGCATGTTTGAACTCTTGGGTATTGACTCCAGTTTTGTCAAGCTCCCCGTTGCACAGTGGCCCACCTCAGACAGCTATCGTCATGGCAAGGAAGTTGTGGCCAAACTCCCAGTTGTCAATGACGCAGCAGAGCGGACACTTGGACTCGCCACAGATTTGAACACTAACAAGGCCCCCAAATCTGAGGCGCAGCTCCAGGTTCTATACAGGGTTGTGAAGGGCGTCAGGGAGAAGCTGCATGGACTGGCAACATCCACTGAGGTTGTGACTAAGAAGTCATTGGCCTCCATTGATTACAATTGGGACTAGGTTTTTTATTTTGTTATCAATGTTCAATGTCAGACCTTAAATTTGAGACAAAAAAGCTTAATCAATGACAAAAGTTAATTTAAAGTCCATTTAATTTGACTATAGCTCTGATTAATGATTATCCTATGATTAAAAAGCAAAATTTTCATTTTTTTTTCAAACAAATGCCTTAAATTTGAGATAAAAATGAGTTTTTGGGATAAAAGTTGTATTGAATTGTGTCACAGACATTGTTAAGCTATCCAATCATCCTTGGCTTTCAATTCTGAATCTTTTGGTACCAGAATCAACTCTGGGGGTCACACACAGCCTGAGAAATCATCGATTTTAAGAATTTTTTGAGTCGTCTGTAACGGTTGCTATGGTAACGGGCTGTTTTACCGTAAGACGTCAATATTTTTGAAAAAAAATTTCATGGTTTTGTTTCTGTTACCCAGCCACAACTTTTAGGTAAATTACAACCTTGTAGTATGAAAAATTGAAAATCACCCCTGATTTGGCCCAGCCTAAATTCCGTATCTTCACCAAAATCGTATCAATTCATCCTTGTCACACACCCAATATCTTCACCAAATTTCGGCCGAATCCGTCCATATCTTTTTGAGATATCCTGCTTATAGACAAACTGACAGGGGTGAAACCGAACCGCTGCTGTGGATGTAATAACTAAATGAAACTAAAATTTTCTTAACAAGGTCAGGATATGTTGTTGTTGTACTCAAATCTGAAAGCTGTGGAAACAGACTGGTGAAACTTTTCATGCTCTCATTGCAAGTGCTTGTGTGTGATTTTTAGCCTGGAAAGGCCACTTACTCCTCTGCTAATTATGGTGGAAATGCACTTGTTTTTTTTTCCAGAATGTGGACTTGGAAGCAAATCTTTAGACAAGGTCGGTCATACCTGAAAGCCTTTGCTGGAGGATTTCTCTTAGCCGTCCCTGTCACTGTGACTTTCCTTGACCGTGTAGCATTTGTTGCACGTGTTGAAGGGGCTTCAATGCAGGTAATTTAAAAAAAAAAACGTGAATGTCTTTATTGTGCAGATACCTTTATCAAAAGTCATCGGACACGCATTTTCATTTTTAAGAATCAACGACATCTGCATATGATTTGCATCAATGTGAATATCATCAGGAAATACTATGAATGGTCAGGAAACTGTCTCATTGCTCAGTTTCACAAAATCGTGTCCCAGAGGAAGGAAATAACAAATGTGGCCAGCGAATATTGTGATAGTTAAAATATCTGCACCACTACGTAATTCTCAGCATCCCTGACAATCCCCCCAAAGCTCATGAATAAACTGTTGGTGAGTGTTTACTTGCCTTAGGATGATTTCGACCATTCCAGCTATACCAAATGGACCATGGGGAACATCATCAAGAGACACAAGACTGAAGGCAAGACAAACCTGAATATCAATCAATCTGGCAAGCCATGAAAAACAAGAAGAAAAAGACATAAAATGTCATAGCCTCCGCCGTGGTTTTAGTAATTTTGCTGTATGGAGTTAAAGGCTGTCAGTCGGCCATCTTTGGGCAGATTACGAAACAAAATCTTCTGCATATGTATGTATACTCATGTATTGTCTTTGTGCCAAGTTTGAACAAAATCGGATCACGCATGTCCGAGAAATGGAAGATGACTCGTTTAAGTAACAAAACGGCTGCCAGTCGGCCATCTAGGATCTGATCTCAAACAAAAAAGATTGGGTTTTTACAACGAAATTGTCGGCCATATTTGATCGTCGGCCAAATTTGATCAAATCACAAAATAAAGTGAAGTGCACGTATACGCCGTCATATGCTGTGCTGTGCTTGTGCCAAGTTTGAACAAAATCAGAAAATGCATGTTCAATAAATGGTTGGAGACACGTTTAAGTAACAAAATTGTCGCCAGTCGGCCATCATTGATGTGATCTCAAAACAAAAAGTGACGCGCATATGTAAGCCATAATTTATTATATTATCTGTGTGACAAGTTTGAACAAAATCGGTAAATGCAGGTCCAACAAATGGTTGAGGACGTGTTCAACATCGGTTTTTTTTTACAAATAAAATGGCCGCCAGTCGGCCATCTTTGATCGCAGGGCGAAACAAAATGAAGTGCACATGTATACCGTCATGTGTTGTCTTTGTGCCAAGTATGAACAAAATAGGTCCATACATCTCCGAGATATGGTTGCAGACGCACTGACAGACGGACGAGACCAAATCCATAAGCCCCCGTTTCAAACTAAGTCCAACGAGGGCTAATAACGTCAAGTGTGTCTATGGGGCTGGCAGGATAACAAGGAGAATGCACACTCACCTCAAACTGTGGAGCATGCTGTAACATCTCGGCCTAATTAAAAACTGTCATCCTGGTGTCTCACAGGCAGGGCGATTCATCAATGTGTGTGCCTTCCCTTGGATAGATATTAAACTGGGTGTCCCATTGCCCGCCATTAGTTGCTAGACATTAAAGATCACACTGTGGTCTTCGCGATGGGTGGGTGTGTTAGCGCCAACATCCTTGCCAAAATGCCAACTTCCTGCTCTAACCTACAGGGGGAAATGCATCAGCGGCACAGTTGTGCCCCCAGAAAATGATGCGACCTGTAGCGAGGTGCCGCCTTCGAAAAAGAAGAAGAAAGTATGAATATAACTGTGTTGGATGATGAGGCAAAATATACCCAACTCATATGAGTAATATTTCAAGCATTATTTTCTGAAACAATCTCTCTAAACCACCATGGCCACCCAGAACAATTGACTTTACCGAATTGAGTCATTGGTGGAATATGTTAGAATGGCAGTAATACAACTGGACTAGAGTCCCTGTATAAAGAGAGTTGCGCCATGCGCTGACCCGAGATTTCTGGTCACGTGATTTCGTGGCGCCATTTTGTGTCTAACTTCACCGTGCGTGAACGTCAGCTTGGTACGGGAATGTTGTTTATTGCCAAACAAAATGACTGGTTGTTCTGCTTTTGGTTGTTCAAACCAATCTGGGAAATATAAGATGTATAGATTTCCAAGTGATAAAGTCAGAAGACAAATTTGGGAAGCGAAAGTCAGACGAAAGAGCTGGAAAGCGATCGACTCCTCGAGACTCTGCCAGGTAGGCCCACGCCGCTTGATCGATGTTCAAAAGCAATTCTATCTGCTCGGTTTTTTTTTGGTTGTCTGTCCGTTGAAAACCCTTTTAAAGGGAAGTGATTTGTGTTTGTTTATAATCTTCAAGGAGCTTCAAGGAAATTGAATATAAATGTCGATAAAACTAAAGTTGTACACTATAGAAATATGGCAATACCACGTACAGAATTTGTTTTAAGTGTGTTAGACTATATGTCGGCTGGAAGTCCTACACCGGAATTGCTCTCGGCACCCTTTAAAAAATATTGGATATGCCCACACTCCTTTCTAAAAGTTATTAAAATTCAGAGAACGACAGCATTGGTTTGTCTTACTTATAATGTTAGCTCTTATATGCGGTGTTGGCTTGTAATATGCATTGCCATACCACTTTTAATATCACCACACAGCTCTTTTTCACGGCAATAGCTGAGTTTTTGACAAAACAAATATCACCTGTATGTAATAATAAGACAAAATATGTGTAGTAAATTTTTTTTTAGCAGGTTTAGAATATATCACCCCATATCGCGAATGTACATGTATATCTAATCCGACACACTTAGACACAAAATGGCGTCCAAATTTGAGTTGACACAACTCTCTATATGCAGGGACTCTAAACTGGACTACAACCAGATTCGGTGCCTTATTGGTTAGAGCTTCCACTCCGAGTCTCGCAGCTTGGCGGTTCGAAGACTTTAAAAACACAATGTGCTGTTTCCTTGCTTAATGCTCAACATTTAGAAAAGGATAGAGCATAGACAAACAACAATAGGTTGGCAACCATTGCACAGGCTTGATGGGCTTAATTGAACCTCCCGTGTTGAAGTTACTTACGAGGGAACTATTATTATTATTACTAAGCATTGTAATAGCGTATCCGTCGCGTCGCTGATTGGGTTTCTCAAAAGACATCATGATGTACTTCACAAACATATTGCATGTCTATTTGTGAATCTCAATGATGATGAAAAATGAAGTGCAACGCACGGAAAAAGGATATTTTGTTGTTGTTGTTGTTGTTGTTGTTGTTGTTGTTGTACTTGATTCGACCCGGTCAGTTTTGTTCAAACCGACCCGCAGCATGGAGATAGCCGATCAATTTCCCGTTAGCGACCCAAAGACCCCTCACATCTAATATGTTGTGCTCTTGCCTTCGTGTAGCCAGGACAACTCGGTGGACCATAGTGGGTTTTATTGTGTGTAGGGTGGCCTAGCAGAAGTTTCAGGTGTTGGCAATGGTGTCTTTCATGGGTACTTCACCAAATCATACGACAGAGAATGGTTTGTATTACCGGCTACCACCAAAGCTGGCGCTATCTTCTCGACATGTCAATTTTGGAGCATTGGTGACCTCCACGTTTGCTCCATTATTGTAAAGAATATAATTATGTAGAACACTAAAATTAGAGTATACGTAGACGGTGACTGGCTTTGCATTTTGAGATCCTTTCCAGTTGCTTTTAAAATGTTTTCTTCTCAAATACATTTGCAGCCTTGCCTCAACCCCGACCGAAGCCAATCTCCGGACGTGGTGCTTCTCAACCGGTGGAATGTGCACAGCCTGGATGTGCAGCGTGGGGAGATCATTTCGTTAATGTGAGTAACAAATCACCGAACCAGGAAACAAAAGGAATTGCTCGGATGATGTTCGGCCGAGGTAAACTTTGTGTTGTAGCCGGTGCATGCAGGAGACGATGTTAAACTAAAACTGGTTGGATTCTGAGCTGGTTCAGCTGGGCCAGAGACAAAGGTTCCAACTCTGTCACGGCTCTAGAAATGTATTTCATGCTACGTTGCTACTCTTCCCAGAAAAATGCCTTGAATTCCGTTTGAACGTTGTGTCATCTGCCACAGTACACTTTTTGGCTTTATATTCTTTTTGAGGGATTTTAACTGAGTATTCAACTGAGGAAGTGGAATCCACTTTGAACAACTGGATTGCATCCACTCAGTTGTCCTGTGAGTGTTCCCATCTGAACCCTTGCCTTCTAATGCAGGGAATTTGGTTTCAAATCCCATATAACATATATCTATTGGTCTATTCCCTACCGATGTCCGTGTTGTTCGTTCAAAAGTACATGAATGTCTTTGCCCTGTGTCTGACATCTGGGCAAGATCCCCCATAAGCCTTGGAGCACTATGCAGCTGCAGCCCCATCTATGAAGATTCGGATCATTCATTGCGGGTTTTTATGGACATGGCAATCTGATAAGAGATGACAGGGAGGTTTAAGAGCTTACATTGGGATTCCCAATGACGTATCGATCCCCTCTAACATGGCAGTTAGCAACTCGAAATAAGCCGTGGTCCCAACCCGCCGTACTTGCAAGTGCGTGCTGTCTACTTGCAAAAACGTGGGCAAAATTTGGGGATCCGTACGTGGTGAGTACCACCTCAGTACGGATTTGTGAGCACGCAGACACGCCGTAGCACTTTTAGTGCATGAGGAACTTTCGCTGCGTTCGGGATGCGGTCGGGCTACGGATTCACCCCAGTACGGGTGACGCGCGTGCCTTCTACAGCCAATGAGCGCACAACGCACTGACTCCGTGAGTCTTTTAAATTTTTCCCACGGTCACTTGCTCTACAGACGGCGCACTTCCACGCACTTACAACATGCGAGTGAGTAAGGACACCGTACGTGAGCAGCACGTGTAAGTACGGCCTCCGTACGATAGCGTGGCAATCGCACGGAGATCGTACGTTGTAAGCAAGTTGTAAGCACGTACAACTCACTTACCACGTGTGCAACGTACGATGCACGCAACCGCTCACGGCCAGGCGTGGCGTGCGGGCCACGTACTTACACCTTGCGCAACCGTGCGAGTGACGTGCGTTGACGTACTCTCTCCCTACTCTTGCCACTCCCTCCCCACGTTTTTGGAAAAACGTGGCGGCCGTGGCCTCCCCAAAAAACGTACGGACTAAAAACACGCACGGTGGGTTGTGACCGGGCCTATAGACTAGTGTGAAGCATCTGATGACAAGATCTAGCATAGCGTTAAAATGTTGTACCTCTGCTCACATATTTTCCCTCCAGCCAAATGCATCTGATTTTTGTACTTTTTTCATCCAATTATCTTGCATTTAGTGATCATGTGATGAGTGTGATCATGCTTTTTTCCGTTTTGGTAATATGACTTGCATATGGAGTTATACCTTCTGATATGTTGTCACACCAATCTGTGCTAATGGCTAGTACATGTATTCCTAGATATGGAATAGGAGTGTATTGCACTTTTGTGAACACCCATAAACAATGGTCTCCATCCTCGAGTATCCAGATGTATGTACTGTGCTCCTGTACCCCGAAGCAATAGGCAAATGCCTTGTATGCGTAGAGAAGCTGCAGAACTGGTAGTTTGTGAATGCTATGAAGGAATGAGGTCCCATGTTCCTTTTATAAAGAATGGGTCATTGTGTGCTGGTGCACTGGTTCAATTATGAATTCCTGCTGGAATGTACAGGGGACAATGGTAAAACTGGGCTGACAAGGTGGCCTCGAGGTACGAACACTCGCCTCTAAGCAGTCTAGCCTGGGTTTGAATCCCGATCACACACTCGCCTCTAATCAGTCTAGCCTGGGTTTGAATCCCGACCACACACTCGCCTCTAATCAGTCTAGCCTGGGTTTGAATCCCGACCGCACACTCGCCTCTAATCAGTCTATCCTGGGTTTGAATCCCGACCACACACTCGCCTCTAATCAGTCTAGCCTGGGTTTGAATCCCGACCACACACTCGCCTCTCATCAGTCTAGCCTGGGTTTGAATCCCGACCGCACACTCACCTCCAGTCTATCTAGCCTGGGTTTGAATCCTATCCACGCACTCACCTCTAAGCGGTCTAGCTTGGGTTTGAATCCAGACCGCACACTTGTCTCTAATCAGTCTAGCCTGGGTTTGAATCCCGACCACACACTCACCTCCAATCTATCTAGCCTGTGTTTGAATCCTGACCACGCACTGGCCTCTAATCAGTCTAGCCTGGGTTTGAATCCCGACCACACACTCCCCTCTAATCAGTCTATCCTGGGTTTGAATCCCGACCATACACTCTAATCATGCCTCATGCAAACTAAGAAGAAGACTCATGAAGGTGTGTCCCAAGTGCCTATTGCCAAGCGTTGGTTTTGTGTGGATGATGTATCGTATGATCTCCCGATTACCTGTGGCTCTGAACAATCGTACCAAAACACTTAGATTTTTTTATTTTTTTTTGTCTACAGAATTGAGGCTGGTAGAAGAGGTAGAACATAGACAGGAACAGAATGAAACGGCTCGAAAACATTGAAAAGTGGGGAACACACAAACAGCAGGGTATAGGGACACAACAGAGGGACACTTGGGTGAAGAATGAGAGCAACAGTAGATGAGGAGGACACGTGGGTTTTCTCCAATAAATGTGTAAATTTGAGGTTTGCTAGTTAAGACTTGCGACGTGTTTTGTAAAGAGCGTGCTTGTTGAACATTCCATTTACATCATCACGTGACCTTATCAGGTAAAAGCCATGGTAACCCAAGCTTTGCTGTAATGTGAAGTGCGAGACCGGCAGAGGGCAGTGGAGTGTAATGCAGCCCGGTCGAAACATCAACGTCCGTCTGCTCCCTTGTGGAACCTTCCACCGCATACCAGGTGGCCCAAATGTCTTGTTAACACGTGTTTTGTTTTCAGTTTACCCAATTTAACTTTATAACATTTAAATATGTTATTTGTTAAAGAAGAAATAAGGAAAACAACAGTCAACCAATCATTTACACAAAGTGCACCGCCATCGATTCTTCATCAAGTAGGAACGCGTGGACCTGGCCTCAGGTGACATTTCGTCCATGACCCAACGATCATAATTGTGCTTTCCAGACTTTAATGGCCGCGCACGCGTGTAAGTGCACGCTCACGTGGCTCGGCAAATCTCCATTTTGTAAATGTCAGCAAGAGCCTCCAGTGCGAGAGGCAGCTTTAATTGGACCCCACGTGTTGAGAAATTTCCCTGGCCGAACATTTTGGCACTTTTGTCTGCATATGAATGTGCTCACCGAGGGACGATGGGCGGGATCGGCTTCCCCGTGCAGTCCAACGTTGTCTACCAAGTAATGTGATTGTCCGGATTGTCTTTCTGTGATTCCCTACTTCGCTGCAGTTTCTTCTCAATTACCAACACACGTTGTGACCTCATCAAGCAGCGCATGTGATATATGATGATATAGGTGACCTATGACCCCACGCTATTCGTATCTTGATGACTTACAACGATCTGTCTGTTGCTTTCATTGGGTTGAACACATCATGCTGTCATGAGACCCAACTGCCAATTGCTACCTGTCATAAAATGGTCAACCACCCGCTCCGTGGGGAAAAATGGCCTCTGAAGGTAGTTCTTTCTTGCTCTTCTTCATAAAATGGTCAACCACCCGTTCTGCGGGGAAAAATGGCCTCTGAAGGTAGTTCTTTCTTGCTCTTCTTCATAAAATGGTCAACCACCCGCTCCGCGGGGGAAAATGGCCTCTAAAGGTACTTCTTTCTTGTTCTTCTTCATAAAATGGTCAACCACCCGCTCTGTGGGGAAAAATGGCCTCTGAAGGTAGTTCTTTCTTGTTCTTCTTCATAAAATGGTCAACCACCTGCTCCGTGGGGAAAAATGGCCTCTGAAGGTAGTTCTTTCTTATTCTTCTTCATAAAATGGTGGTCCAAATGCATTCCTACATTCTCCAGTTTCTGAGCAACGTTTTAAAGTGAGATTCAGAAATTGCAGGAGTATGCACTTTATTTTTGCCACCATTCCATTGGCCTCCTCTAAGACGGAAGAGCAGGGATGTGGGATTAAAGTGCGATAATCGAGGCAGAATGGAGGCCCGGGTGGATGGCAGCGGGTGATGCGTTTGATCGACATGGACGGACCCAGCAATTCGATGTTTTCAAATGAGCTGCTGCCATCAGCAGCATGTCTTCCTGACGGCAAGAAAGGCAGAGTTGATGGAAGTCAGGAATGTTGCTCCGAGGTGAAACTGTCTGTATGGAAGCGTAATGAAAGGGACGGAGGAGTTGCATCATTGCTTTGCCATGCCGGTGAGATTCAGACGTAGGATTCCGACAAGACAACGCGCTTTTTAAATGCACCGATGACATAGTGTTTTGACATTTTATACAGAGCTCGGTGGTAACGAAAGTCATCCTTGACGGGCTTGGCACAGCTTCTTTGTCTATTTTTCAATATTGCAGACAAGTCCAAACAATGCATGATAAATGAGTAGACTAACAAGCACCGGTCGTGCTCAGAACAGATTACCTAATATTGTCTTATAAAATACCGACGCTGTCACCATTTTCCTTTTGTAGCCATGATGTGCAGCCTGATATTTGGTCCATGCAGCGCCGTTGCTGCTGCGAGCAGGTGATGTCACATACCAGGAGCCTCCCTGTTTGCTTAACTCCTACATTTCCCGATGCGAGTCCGAGTACTCATCCGCGTGCGTGCATTTCACACAACGCACGCCAGACACCCGAGAGCTCCTTTGTCTTACGAGCAGACGTCTCCGCGCACATGATGAGCCAAACCTTTTCCCAGCAGTGCCTGATGGTGATTGCGTTTTTCTGGGCCTATTAACTTTTCAGCGTTGCTTACATGTAACTTGAATGAATGCGCCGCTTCATTGGGAGAGCTCGCTCTGTTATCCAATGGGAATTTGAAACGGAAATGCAGAGTGCAAATTGTCATGTGTAGTATTGGTGTTGTAGATGCAGTAGCCAATTGCCAGTGTCGAAATTATCAAAAACGTAGTGCGATGCAAGCGGCTGGGGACAAGCGGCTAGGGACAAGCGGCTAGGGACAAGCGGCTAGGGACAAGCGGCTAGGGACAAGCGGCTGGAGACAAGCGGCTGGGGACAAGCGGCTGGGGACAAGCGGCTGGGGACAAGCGGCTGGGGACAAGCGGCTGGGGACAAGCGGCTGGGGACAAGCGGCTGGGGACAAGCGGCTGGGGACAAGCGGCTGGGGACAAGCGGCTGCCACGCTGCATGGATGCAGCCTGTCGGGCATGCAATTTGGTGTACGTAGGGATTTGCAGATAAAACCACACATGCTCCCCTGCAACAACTGCAGCTATGGCAGCAATGCACTCGCAGTGCTTTTATGCTCTGGGGAAATTGAGATTTAAGGCCCTCTGGGGGGGGGGGGGGGGGGGAATGAAGGGGGAAGTGGTAAATGTAGACGGAAACATGGACGCTTTTGCATACACGGGTGCCGAGTCAAAGCTAACAAAGGCATTTCTCCTGCTGAGATGATTATAACTTCAGATGTGTTTCTTTCCGCCGTGTCTCTGGAATCTGTTATCAAGGTGTGTCTGGAATTGTCATTAGGTTATTTCTTTTCTTTAATAATCATCCAGGAGAAAGTTTCAGGGATACTCCATTGTGATTACCCCAAACGGAATGCACGACTCTCGAGATGCTGTGACCTACATCGAACCCTCGCCCCATAATTTGCTGATAATCGCAGCAGGAGACGAACGAAGTGCTCTGTGTTTTGTAATTGGATATGCGAGCTCGTTGCATTGATCCCAAAGTACTGCGTGCCGGTTCATGTCGAAAAGGAAACTATTGACAGAAGTGATTTGCAACGGACGGGACGAAAACTTTTCGACCCTTGGTGTTGCTCCCGGCTTCGAGTTCTTTGTTGTTTTCTCTGGGTGAATGAGTGCAGGCTTCGGGCCTGACTTTCTTCAATAATGGAAGTTCTAGTACCAGAACAATCTGGTTTTCGCCCACAGCGAAACTGCTACGACCACACCGCCACACTCGCTGGCCACGTCAAAGCCGGTTTTCAATGCCGCTTAAAGACAGCTGTGGCTTTCATTGATTTATCATCGGCATATGACACGGTTTGGAGTCTCGGCTTGTTGTTCAAGGTTTCCCATGTAATACAATGCCGTTTAACACTCCAGCTCATCGGAGCATTGATGTATCTCATCGGAGATGGCTCTTGTCTTTTTGAATGCAGTGCACTGTGTGTGCTCCTGTACGGGCCCTCAGCAATCATACCAAACTCTTAGACCCCAATTGCCTATTGCATCTACAACACTAGTACGACAATCATACCAAATCGTACCAATTGAACAGTGTGTTCCAACTTGTTTCGGGAACTTTGAAGTTGACACTTGTCGGCTGGCTCCCAATATTGTCACATATTGACCCCCACCCCCCCCCCCCCCCGAATATTCGGCGGCATTTCCAGACCAACCGAGGTTTTGGAGCAAATCAACAGGAATCCAAAGATACCTTTCTATTTCCTTTCTATTAGGCCCATAAACATCCTCCTAGAACCACCTAACACCTCGTTGCTGACCCTTCCATAGAGCCATAAGGTTTTGCCCTGTCCCCACAAAGAGTGCTGCAGGCTTAACTGGATACGGACATCTCATGGAAGATGTGCGCAAAAACCTGTGGAGGTCAAGTGAGGAAAACGAAAGTACCATTTTTAGTGTTTTGTATCGCTCTGCCGGTGTCGGAATCGAACCGCCGACCTCCTCGGCTCAGAGCTGATGATCATCAATTCTGCCACTGAATGTGGGGTCTTATTTATCAAAGGCAACGTTTTTGAATGTACTTTTTTCCATAACACAGTGTACCTGCTCAATGATTGATAGGTTCGCTTATACCTAATATATACAGTATGCTGAGCAAAGGAGCAACTCAACCACCCGGAGCATTCACACATCAGGAATGATGCAGGGAGTGCAGTTGTCTGGCTGGAGACGGACTAAGTCAATGCTTACGCAATCACACGCATGTACAAAGTGATACAACTTTTTTCGAAGTTGTTGGAGAAGATGATTGAAAAAATTTGCATTGCAGTCATGTCACTTTCCTAAGATAATACATCTTCCCTTCTCTCGACACTCTACATCTCTGAAGTATTGGCACCCCTATGTGAACACCTGCGTCATGGTGCAAGACGACAGTAAAACCACCAGAGCAGTAACATAAGGCCCCACATATATCAGTAACAGGACCGTGGTTTTCACCATTTTCCCACCTTCAATACCTCTGGTGTGTGGCCAGGCCACATGCAGTGTCGGAAAAACATCTGGAAGAAAGGTCAGGAGGAGGGAGGGAGGACGGTTAATCATAAAAATGAGGGAGGGAGGAGGGTTAATCATAAAAATGAGGGAGGGAGGAGGATTAATCATAAAAATGAGGGAGGGAGGAGGGTTAATCATAAAAATGAGGGAGGGAGGAGGGTTAATCATAAAAATGAGGGAGGGAGGAGGGTTAATCATAAAAATGAGGGAGGGAGGAGGGTTAATCATAAAAATGAGGGAGGGAGGAGGATTAATCATAAAAATGAGGGAGGGCGGAGATTGATTCCGTGTGTGTGTGTGTGTGTGTGTGTGTGTGTGTGTGTGTGTGTGTGTGTGTGTGTGTGTGTGTGTGTGTGTGTGTGTGTGTGTGTGTGTGTGTGTAGAAATGTTGATGAAGAGCCATTATTAGTATTGGACATTTAACCACTCACCGACTCACTCATTGACTCACTGATACAAATGTTTACTACCTTCTAGGTGGTCTAGAAAGCTGAAATTTTGCATACTGATGCAGCTCAAAGCCACCATCCCAGGAGAAATCACAAAAGTCAGAAAAGTATCCGCAAATAAACGTCGGCCGGTGCAGCCGAAGCTCTGCTCATGGGTCACGTGACCTCAGACAATGGAGTGTACGCTCGAACTGGTTGCTAGGCAATGCTAACACGCTCCTCTTCTGCCTCTTATTTTATAGCTTTTGCCGTACTTACATTAAAAACCACTATGGTTGTAAACTTAAAATAAATCGAGCTCATTCTAATCAGCAATTCCTGATTTACTTGAGTTATGTATCTGCTTGTAGACAAAACAACAACAACATGCATTTTAAGGCCATTTTCCCCGCAAGAGCGGGGGTTAGCCTTGCGGTCCCCATGACGATCTTCTCCATTTTGCCCTATTTTCTGGATCTCCCCTTGTTAACCCCCTTGCCCACATTTCTTCTTCCACCATCTTTAGCCAAGTCTTCCTCGGTCTTCCTCGGTCTTCCCCGTCCTCTACTTGTAGAATGCAACCATAATCCCCTTCATCAAATATAACAAAACAAACACACATACATTGGGTTATATAAACTTGGGCCAAAGTTATATATCCTGGTGTTGGCTTAGCAGTTAAGGTGCCGGCTTGGGATCCTAGGATCCTGGGTTCGAATCCCGGTCGATCGCTGAATTAACGCCAGGGGGGTTGACTCAGCCTGTCATCCTTCCGAGGTCGTCAAATTGAGTACCAGCTTGCTGGGATGAATGATCCCGGTGTGTACCCCGGTTTAGAATAGGTACACCGTATGCCTGCGCACCGTAAGAGCGTGACCAAGGGTTGGCGTCAGGAAGGGCATCCGGCCATAAAAACATTGCCTCAAACAGGGAACCATGATTGTCATGGGGCCCGCAAGGCTAACCCCCGCCCTAGCGGGGAAAAATGGCCTCAAAACGATCATTCAGACTTGGGCCAAAGGTGAGGACTCTATACCAACTGTGCCATCCTGCAATCAACAGCCAAGCTTCCTTGGAGGTCTTCAATGTATCTCCCGGATGTGCTCCAGTTTACTTAACCTACGAAACGCAACAGTGTGAAATGCATTCAAACCACGGGCGATTCTTCTTCCTGGCTTAAAGCAAACGAAGTACAGTAGTGCCTTTTTTTTCTCAGCAAAAATCGATCCACGTGGTTTAACTGGATTCATCATCACCGTGAACCAATTTAAAACGACTTGCGAGAAATTGTCAAAGTTGTTTACGGACATCAAAGCTTTACGTTAAATGTTTCAAGAAGCAGTGAACCGGTAAACAAGACCCTGTACTGCTTCCACATTGAGCTTCATCGCCATCGTCGTTTCTGTACTTTTTGTTCCCTGGCCCTCCGGCAATGTCAGAGACGGCGGACATTGAAATGAGCTCCGGCTGTGACCAATCATCCGTCCATGTACTTTTGTGTCCGCGATATTTCAAAAACCGTTGGACATTTGGCTTTCATATTGCAGATATCTATTCCTCATGGCATTATCTCAACCTGATTTTGTCACTGCTGTGGTTTTTTTTTTTTTTGTATACTGAATCGAGGCTCGTGAAAAGGCTAACATTTATTTCACAAACAAATCAACCAGACAAACAAAATATATTAAAAGAGGGAGCGGAAGACAAGATGGGATGAGATGATGATGAGGCAAGGGGAAGCACACAAACATAACATTTGAGAGCAGGGAGATGTGTGGGAGGGAGAGGGCTTGGGGGGAGGAGGCGTGGGAAGGGGGGGGGGTGGGGTGGGAGAAGTATAATACACAAGGACACCAAGGACTTCCAGGACAGAAGTGAAATAAAAAAAAACCACCTTTAGAGGCCATTTTTCCCCGCAAGCGGGGGTTGGCCTTTTTCGGGAACTGTGGTTGTTGTTGTTTTTCGGTCCCGTTTTTGAAGCAATGTTTTACGGCCGGATGCCCTTCCTGACGCCAACCCTTTTTGCCGCCTTTAACGACAAGCATGGAATTACCAGTGAACTGGTACTCAATTTGCCGACCTCAGAAGGATGACAGGCTGAGTCAACCCCCCTGGCGTTAATTCAGCGATTGACCGGGATTCGAACCCAGGATCCTAGGATCCTAAGCCGGCACCCTAGCCGCTAGCCCAACACCAGGGACAGAAGTGAAATGAACAACGCATATTCGAACAAATACTTGCTTATTGATTGGCTTTCTGACGATCGATGTAAAATATAACCAAGAGTGAAGATTATTATTATTATTATTATTATTATTATTATTTGTATACTGAATCGAGGCTCGTGAAAAGGCTAACATTTATTTCACAAACAAATCAACCAGACAAACAAGATATATAAAAAGAGGGAGCGGAAGACAAGATGGGGAGAGAAGGGGAAGCACACAAACACAACATTTGAGAGCAGGGAAATGTGTGAATGAATTATTCAAATGATTTGAATGATTTGATGAATGAATTGACTTATTCAAAGGCCACAGAGTTTATGTGCAACTCTCCTTTAGTCTGCTTGAGTAGCGACTATACAGCGCATGTTGAGCCCTTGAATATTGATCTGAGCCAGAAGTTTTGGATTACAGAATTACAAATGGTTTTAACAGTAAATTATCATAAAGACATTTCATACACATGAATATTGCTTCCTTCTTCTTCGTCCTCTTTCCTATGCAGCACTTAGTTGCAAGTTTGCATCATCATTTTTGATGAGAGCATGGTTGAACAACTTATCTACTCTGTGCCTCCAACAGGTTAAGAGCAGGATTTTTGTCATTTTTATTCAGTCTCCCGGCGATAACTCGCCTACTCGCCTAGAAAGACACTGTGGGATCTTCAACGTCCACCAACGAATGCCGACATAAGGGACACCACACACTATAGCACTGGGTCAGGATTCAGAGACCAGTGTGCATACGTATACCTCTTGGCTATCCTGCGAGCATCCGTTGCTTCGCTTTCTTTTGTGAGCCCTTTCCTGGCGTGTAAATAAAATGCCAATTCATTCGTAAATATTCATGCAACTAACAACATGTATTTAGTTTTTGCTGCCTTTCTTTTGAAAAACCTTTAAAAAAATATTTTTCTTCTAATTGCATAATTTCTTAAACTGAATAATGGAGAAAAACGTATGGATGGATGGATGGATGTTTGTATCATCGACTCCTCCGAGAGGATTTGACCTCGGAAGCTGAAACTTCCAGTGATTCATGAAGGCATCCTGAAGTTGTGCATGTACGAGATTCATTTGAATCCACTTGAGCTATTGTTTTTTTTCCCCATCTTGACATTTGCTGCCTTTGGCGAGTGGGTGGGGTGGATGTAATTCGAATTACCCAAGGTACCACAATGTATTGTATATGCACATAAGCAGTACGCATGGTTTCCCTTTATATACATAACCTGGGTTAATTTTATTTTCAGGAGCGATCAAGACAGCTGTCTGTTGCCTATACACTGCCCAAATATAGGGACATATCAGAATAACGTGTTGTAGGCTTGGAACAAGATAAGCCTATGGGTGGGTTCTCTGCTGTGGCATTAATAATCATTTAAAGATAATAGCATGACCCCCCTGGGTGTCTCCTGGAGGTGTAATTGTGTTACATTAGTCTGCCTTATTACTCCCGCCAGGGAGTTATGCATTCGATCGTGTCCGTCCGTGTGTGTGTGTGTGTGTGTGTGTGCGTGTGTGTGTGCGTGTATGTGTGTTCGTATGTTCATGTGTTCGTGTGTTTGTGAACAAGATATCTGGAAAAGTTCTGAACGGATTTGGATGAAAGTTGGTGGGATGATTGCCCTTGGGATAAGGAAGAATTGATTAGTTTTTGGTGAAGCTCAGGATATTATTCCGGATCCAGGAATTTTTTGAAGGATTTTTTTAGCATTGGAAGATAGGGCTCCAACTTCACCCACGGCGGGAGTATGCGCTCTACTGAGTGGCGTTCTAGTTTTTTTTTTTTCTTTGTCTTCATTGGATCGGAAGTGCTGGCATGTGGTTTGGTAAAGAGGGGGAGTGTTGGGTGCAGGGTAGTCTGGGGATTCGCTTTGATTAGTGCGTGATGATTTTGGTAACTGCAATAAAGCCGATCGTTCTCTTTGAACATTGTCTCTGTATCATTAACACCAGAACTTTACATGGGGGCAGTAGTTGGACAGCACGTGTTGGAGTCCGTCAAAGTAACAAGACAGACTTGGAGTCCGTTTCCTCTGCCTCCTTTCAATCGCCACATTGTCGTAGCCCTTGTTCACTATTGCAGACCTGGTGGGAATTCCGTGCTTTGACTGGGCCACACCAAATTTAGTGGTGGCTTTCAAGATGTTTAGGCAGTGATTGGAGCTGTATTTTCAAGTTGGAGACATAACCTGAGAGCAAGCAGGTGCTACTGATTCTACTGATGGAAAGACTTGAAGATTGCTGTTCACCGACGCTCCCCATACACCTTGACACAGCTTGAGCAAATCTGCAAGGAAGAATGAGAGAAACTCTCCAAATCCAGATGTGCAAAGCTGATACAGACATACCCAAGAAGACTCGAAGCTGTAATCGCTGACAAAGGTGCTTCTATGAAGTACTGACTCAGGGGGTTGAATACATATGTAAACTAGAACGGCACTCAGTAGAGAGCATACCTCCGCCTGGTTGGCCATATCACTCAATAGTGAAGAATCACTGAAAACATTCTACTAGCCGAATCCAGATCTTCACCAGAATTGAATCTATTCTTCCTTGTCACACACACAACCTGTCCAATAAGTTTCGTCCAAATCCATCCATAACCTTTTGAGATATCCCGCTATGTATCGTTTTCGGCCCGATCTCCCAATGGTGAAGAATCACTTAAACAATTAAATAATTCTCATATTCGAATTCATATTCAGATCTTCACCAAAATCTAATCATTTCGACCTTATCAAATACGCTACCTCTCTGCCAAATTTCGTCCGAATCCGTCCACAAAGTTTTGAGATATCCTGTTCACAAACAAATGGACAAACGGACAAACACGGGTGAAAACATAACCTCCACCCACCTTTGGTGGCGGAGGTAATTAGATATTTCTGTATTTCATTTTAAATTATTTTGAAAAAATTCCTAAAAAAAAAATTCCACCTTCACATTATGGGGCATTATGTGTAGATCAGTGACAAAAAAGATGTTAATTTGTTGACATTTTAAATTCAGGCTCTAACACAACAAAATGTGAAAAAATTCAAGGGGTGTGAATACTTTCTGAAGGCGCTGTAGCTTGTCAACCTCCCCAGCAGTCTGCCAGTTGTATTCACATGTTACCTCCTTCACAGAGCCTGACAACACTCCATGCCAGGTCTGGCCGAGCTGTGAAGATGCCATGTCGTCTTGATCTATAAACATTCTGGTTGTCTGATGTTGACTGTTTCAGCTTGCTATCTGGTGTTATAATGGTATTGCATTAGTTTTCTGTTTTTACTTTGTGTTCATTGGACCAGAAGTGCTGGCATGTGGCTTGGTGAAGAGGGGGAGTGCCAGGGTGCGGGGCTTTCCGGAGCTTCACTTTGCTTGGTGTGCGATGATTCTGATAACTGCAATAAAGCCGATCGTTCTCTTTGAACATCGCCTCTCCATCGTTAACATCAGAACTGTGCAGTAGTGAGCGGGTGCTTCTCATTTATTTCATTCACTCTCAACTTGTATTGAAATTGTAAGAAACTGTTTCCAAAGAAACCATATGTTTATTATGTACTGAAATAATACTTTAATTAACCATCTCCCCACTAATCAATTAATCAATTAAATTAATCAATTGATTAATCTAATTAATTACTTATTGTAATTAATTATATCTAATTAATCAATTAATTAATTAATCCATCTAATTAATTAATTAACTAATCAATTAATTGACAATCTCCCCACTTCACATAACCCACATACACCTTTTTGTTCTTCACCTCCACCAATAACTTATGTACCGTAGTCTGTGTACATTTAATGAATAGATGGATCCTAACACTCATGTTCACTATTTATTTTCATTCATTAATATGGAACTGATAAACAGTGAACCTTTGCCACAAAGACTTAGCAGCAGGAATTTTTTTTTTTTTACAAGCAAACAGGAGGCTTAGGGTAATTGCAAACAGGATGTTGAGTTAAAATGTGTCCTCACCTACCACAGTCAGGTTGGTGCACTCTCATTTTATATTGCCTCACTCAATTCTGGGATCGTTTCTCTTGCATTATTCTCCCTTCATTCTCTTCTAGCCCGGTAAGGTTGCACACGTTCCTCCAGAATCCCACACCTGGTTGCCAATTCTAAGCTGAATGCTGGCTTCCATTTCTTCTTCAGTGTTATCTCATCTCAGGGATGGACTCCCTGTTACTATTGTCTCATGCCCCTTCCTCCAGTCCTTCAAGTGCTACTCGTCGTCATTTCATGGTTTTCCCCATACCCATCGGAGCTCTCCTCCACTATAATTCATCCCCACCCCAACCCTTTCTCCTTTCCTTTGTCACTCATCCACTTGTGTGTAAGCACCTTCTCTCCCAAATCCCTGTGATCCTCCTTCTGTGCAATAGTTTGGACTGTAGTATATGTCATGGCATGATGGCAGTTGATATCTCCACACATTTGTATGGAGAGAACTGAGGAGTGAGTACAGCATAGAGTCTATGTCTTAACAAAGAGACTCATTGATGGAGTCGTCAAAGCTGGTGGGATTGTAAACCACACGACGCAACGAAAAAGCAACAAAACGTGAAATCCTCCATGTGGTCGGGAAGGGGGTGCAGGAGCTGGCAGGTGCATGGGTTGGGAGTGGTTGGGAGGTGCAGGGGTTGTTTGGGAGGGGATTGTGAACATGTATCTTACTGCAACACCACCACCAGGAAATTAGCTGGGTCTGTCAGGGCTTATGCAAGAGTAGCCAGGGAGAGTCAGGAACATCCTGTGTGAGAAGGGTTTCTCTATCAGATCGATAATGTCTTGGGCTATGTTGAGGGAGGCCTATGTCCTGCAATGAAATACATCGGCTGGTCCAGTCAAGATGATACAAGGGGATCCAGAGACTACCTGGACAGTGATATCTGAGAATTTGTTCAAAGCCCTCTGATTGGAAACCTAGAGTGTGGATGGAGGAGGGACAGAGACTGTGGGGAATTTATCTATCAAATGTAGGGGTTGAAGGGTAGAGTAGATGGACAGCAGAGGATGGTGGTGGGAGGGTAGTCAAAGGAAAATGAGAGCAGAAGGATGGAATAGGAGAGGACAGAAGTGGAGTGCTGATGAGCTGGTAGAGGTATGGTGAGCTGTGGGGAGTGGCTATAGACCTGTGGCCAAGGGGTGGAGACCTGTGGGGAAAGGTAGAGGGGTACTGGAAGGGGGTTTCAGTTGAATACAAGCATTTATACCAATCTTCTCCTTGCAAGTTTTTGCACATGATCACAAACATCACAGCCGCGGTGGAAAGGTGGATTAGCCTGGTGTTAGCTTAACGGTTAAGGTGGCTGTCTTGAGCTCTTAGAGTCCTGAGTTCAAGCCCTTGTCATGCCATTTACAGTCACTGTGAATGAATAATGAATGATCGTTTTAAGGCCATTTTCCCCGCTAGAGTGGGGGTTAGCCTTGCGGGTCCCATGACGATCATGGTTCCCTGTTTGAGGCAATGTTTTTATGGCCGGATGCCCTTCCTGACGCCAACCCTTGGTCACGCTCTTCGATGCGCAGGGATACGGTGTACCTATTTTAAATCGGGGCACACACCGTGATCATTCATCCCAGCAAGCTGGTACTCAATTTGCGGACCTCGGAAGGATGACAGGCTGAGTCAACCCCCCTGGCGTTAATTCAGCGATTGACCGGGATTCGAACCCAGGATCCTCGGATCCCAAGCCGGCACCCTAACCGCTAAGCCAACACCAAGCTTTACTGTACTAAATTACACCAGACTGTACTAAATACAAATTGTGTACATCTCAATATAGGAGAATATCTATAGAAGAATAGCATGTGAGGTACCCGAAGGGTCTCTTTTGGGACCTCTGATTTTTATTCTTTACCCAAATGATACTTACAATATAAAGCGTCTGATTTATTATTTTTCATTTTGTATGCTAATGACACTGGCATTTTTTTATTGCAACAACAATTTGAATTCTCTATGTAATGTTGTAAATTATCATTTCAAAGTACCGTATGTAAATGGTTTCAGGTTAATAGGCTTTCATTAAATTCCAAAAAAATGCAATTCCATTTTGTTTGTTAATCAAATTGTGTATAATTCTGGTAAAAAAAAAAAAAGATGTAGAAGGTGTTAAAATACGCTTGAAACATAAAGAAATCCCAAGTGTTGAAAAGGAAAAGTTTATTGGATCATACATTGATTTTTAATTCTCTTGAAAGTTCACATTCCTGAAGTAGAAAAGTTGCAAAAAGCGTTGATTTAATTTATATATTGGGATACTCTCTTCTAATTTATATAACGCATATGCTTTATTGCATGCTATACATAAATTATTATCAATATGACACGAGATTCTTGAGATACTTTTATGCTATTTTTCTTCATGCAACTTTGTTAAATGAATGAATGAATGAATGATCGTTTTAAGGCCATTTTCTCCGCTGGAGCGGGGGTTAGCCAAATGTTTAACAGATTTTGCCAATTTTACAATGGAATTACTAATAACGTCAATGTTAGATGATATGCCTCAAATGGACACCATTTCGCTCAATGCAGAGGGCTACATGTCGAGTGAACTTATTGTTGACTTCTGTGCACTGTTATCAGAATTCTCCTCAAGTTTTCTTTGCTGCTGTTGAGTTCTTTACTGCAGTGATGGAGATTTATTGGGACTACAGGTGACTGAGTCAGCGACGGCAGCAATATTCTCGGATGACCTTCCTAATTTTGGTGAGCCAGAGTGGCCTCTGTTTGGTGAATTTTTTTTTTGTATACAAGATCTAGCCTCGTGTAAGAGCTAACATCAATGACAAAAAAAACAATCGGACAAGCAAAACATACAATAAAGGGAGCGGGAGACGATGGGGAGAGAGAGGGAAGCACACTAGTACAACAGCACAGGACAGGGACATCGGCAGATCTGTGGGAGGGAGAGGGCTTTGGGGGAAGAGGCATGGGAAGGCGGGGGGGGGGGGGGGGGGAGAGGTATGAAACACATGGACACTGCTAGAACTTCCAGGAAAGAAGTTGGTATTTCAAAAAAATGGATCGGGCGTAAAGAGGAATGAAGGAGTGAAGGTGAGCAGAGAGTCTTGATTTTGGCAGTTTAACCATAAGAGGGTTGCAGGCAGATCTTGTGCGACCTGTAGGAATATTTGGGGGACAGAGCACAGATAGAGCTGGGGGAGCTAGACCGGATAGGAGTCGGTAGAAGACCGAAAGACCACCAACCTGCCTGCGGTGAGTGAGTGAAAGGCCCTCAGAATCGGCTTCATCGCGGCAGATTCCAATGATTCTGAAAGCTTTGGTTTCAACAGCGTGAAGACGACCTAGGTGTGAGGAATTCATATTCAAGACTGTGCCATGCTGTCTAAATTTTGTCACAAATCTTTGAATTTGAGACTTGCTGGGTGCTTTCCTTGTTGCAAAATGTGCGTAGAACAGTCGCTTTGTCTGCAAGAACGAATTTGTCCGCAAATAGTCTAGAGAAAAGAAAATCTTTATTTCTAGACTTTAGAGTCTCGAGAAAATGACTTTTTTCAGGTGTCCACGACATGGGGTGTGGATGTCACAGATTCAAGAAACTTGGCAGATACACTCGACCTTAAACCAGTTCAGACATCCTGAAAAATTAAAGGGATTAATTGAAAGCTGTGAAGGTTATTAAACTTTTCCCAGGGCCCACTTTTTGTGTGCTGCCCTGTAACTTCCAGTCAAATTCGAGAAAGCTTTGTGGATTACAAAATAAAATCATTCATTTTCAATCTCGTGTATAACTACACGACAGGGCAATTATTTCATGATTTGACGTTACTGAAGCTTAGACATGTTACTTTATACCAACAAAGTATTTCCATGTACCAATGTGTTAACAAGCATATGCCAAGTCATTTTTGTAAACTTTCATTTTAACTCATTATATCATCAATATGACACGAGATTCTCAACTCTGCTACATCTTCCAAAACATAAAAACCCTTTCTTTTTGGCATAACTTTCGGTCCAAAAATCTGGAACATTTCCTTTGGCATAAGAAATGCACCCTCATTGAATAGTTGGCTTAGCGGTTAGGGTGCCGGCTTGGGATCCTAGGATCCTGGGTTCGAATCCCGGTCAATCGCTGAATTAACGCCAGGGGGGTTGACTCAGCCTGTCATCCTTCCGAGGTCAGCAAATTGAGTACCAGCTTGCTGGGATGAATGATCCCGGTGTGTACCCCGGCTTAGAATAGGTACACCGTTTCCCTGCGCATCGAAGAGCGTGACCAAGGGTTGGCGTCAGGAAGGGCATCCGGCCATAAAAACATTGCCTCAAACAGGGAACCATGATTGTCATGGGGCCCGCAAGGCTAACCCCCGCTCTAGCGGGGAAAATGGCCTTAAAACGATCATTCATATTCTTCTTATATTAACGCATCTTTTTATTCTTGAATATTCTACAGTGCATATCAAAATTAAGGTAATCCGAATTCAAGGGGTTAATATGCAAAGGTTATTTATTTTTGACAATTTACATGTGGTTCACTAATTAAGAGGAGATCCTCAGCTTTCCATTGATACCGTCCATGCATCATTGCTGTCACACATGACCGAGTACATGTTCATTGAAAATGACAAGTTCAAATCGCATTTTTACAAGTTTGGCTAATCGGTTTACAAGGCCGCATTCCAGTGGATTGGGAACTGAGTACCCTCGTCCCTCTATACAAGGGGAAAGGTGACCCTCTGGAGTGTGGCTCGTACCGAGCGATAAAGTTATTGGAGCATGGAATGAAGGTATTGGAAAGGGTGTTGGAGAGGAGGATAAGGAAGAAAGTGAAGAACGACGAAATGCAGTTTGGATTTATGCCAGGAAGAGGAACGACAGACGCGCTTTTTATTGTGAGGCAGTTGCAGGAGAAGTACATGGAGAAGAGGAAGAAGTTGTTTCTTGGGTTTGTTGATCTGGAGAAAGCATTCGATAGGGTTCCACGCAAAGTATTGACATGGGCATTGAGGAAGTTAGGAGTGGAGGAATGGTTGATCAGAGTAGTGATGGCATTGTACAAAAGAGCGCGCACAGCTGTAAGGACGAAGGACGGGAACAGTGGTGAGTTTGAGGTGAAGGTGGGAGTGCATCAGGGGTCGGTACTAAGTCCACTATTATTTGTAGCTGTGATGGAGGTGCTGGCTCAGAACGTAAAGGAGGGTTTACCGTGGGAGTTGTTGTATGCAGATGATCTGGTGTTGATTGCGGAAAGTATGGATGGACTGAAGGAAAAGATGAACAAGTGGAAGGAATGTATGGAGACAAAAGGTCTGAAGGTGAATATCGGAAAGACAAAGGTGATGGCAAGTGGTAAAGCATGTGGTGAGGTGGAAAGAACTGGGAAGTGGCCATGTGCTGTATGCAGGAAGGGTGTCGGAGTGAACTCCATTCAATGTACAATGTGCGCTGAGTGGGTTCATCAAAAATGCAGTGGTCTGAGAGGGTCATTAACCAGTGTGGCAGCTACATTCAAATGTAAGGTGTGCACAGAGGGAGCTGCAGATGGAGGAAATGTTGAGTTGCATAAAATTGTCAATTTTCCTCCAATTGACCTGAAATTTTAAGAATTTGCATCTTGGGTCACTGAATTGGTTCATCAATCAAAAGATAGAAGCCGATTTTTTTTTCCTTTCCATCAATTGGTGAAAGGTCAAAGTTGCATGAAATCACCAATTTTCATCCGATTGAATTGAAATTTGAGCAAAGTTTGCATATTGGGCCACTGACGACTATGGAATTGTTCGGTCTTAGATTTATATATTTCATATTTTTCGAATTTGGATCATGTGGGCTCCCAGGTGGGGGGGGGGGGGGGGTAGGGAGGGTGGGTGGGGGGAGGTTTACCCCCTAAAATTTCAGACCCCTACTCGTCCCTTACATACCAAGCAATTGCTCTGAAACCCGATACAGCCCTTATACTTGATGGTTCGCGCGGTCTTCAGATTTTTTGATTTCGGATTAGGGGGTCTCCCATGGGGTCAGAGGCATTCCAGGGCCCCCCCCCCCAAAGCAGCAGAGATCTGAACTACAACTTCAAGAGTTGCCCATCAGCCCATTTGTTGCTGTTTTTGTTGTGGAATTGAAAGGATGGGTGGGAAAAGGGGTGAGTGACGCAGCCATCCTGTGTTGAGGTGCGGTGGATTGCTGTGCCACTTCGATCGATTCACTTTTCCATGTGAATCCGTCATTTATTAACTGATTACATTTAAGGCTCGTGGTCATGTTGGTTGAGTAGGACAAATTTGCCATGTTATTGTTTAATCAGGCCGTGTTATTGTTGCTGTTTCATTGTTTTGACCTATAGTACACGTATGGTGTTGGCTTAACGGTTAAGGTGACTGCCCTAAGATCTAAGGGTCTTTAATTTGAGCCCCTGTCTGCCGTCAAATAACACCAGGTGGGTTGACTCAGCCGGCCTGCAAAATGAGTACCAGCTCACTGAAAATGGGGGCTCTGCATCAACGGCACAGCCTCATTCCCAGCAATGATGCAACCAGCAGCCGCAGGCTGCATCCAAATTGATGATACCTATATTACAACAATGTCCCCCCACCCACACCTCATCCCCTACAGTTGCACCTGCTCATCTTTTAGCAATACCCATAATATCGGATGAATTTGCACAGCGCCAGCCCCCGCTGGGTTAATGTCTTTTTACCTCGCACTAATTCCACATGACATGTGTCGAGGCAGCCTTTGCAGTAATTATCTTCCCCATCAATTAGCAGGAAACGAGGCTTTATTGATTGTTTCTCTGTGCTTGTCAATGGCAATGGTCACTATATTATATGAGAGAACAGAAATTGTCTGCATAGATCGTCGACTCACTACCTTCACACTATTTATTGCCCTGCACTGCAGTTTCTGCATCTGCTGCACACATCATCGTTAAATTCATGAATTCACTTGTAAATCATCTTGATTCCTGTTCTCATTATCTGTAACGTGCATGAATTAGTTTGTCATGCATTTGCACATGGTTTGTGGGTATTTGGAAAGCAATGATTCTGTTTTGCATCGATGCTTGTTGTCCAAGCACAACCCTTTGAGATTGCGATTCTGTGTGACGTCCCAATCTCAGATGAGTTCAGGAAGGTTATGGAAGGTATGACCAATCAGGAGCTTGCTTTTGACCTTTTGTCAGCCTATTACCACTGGCAGGTAAAATGAACCCATACGGTGCTTTTGTGGTTCTATCGCTTGGTTTGCTCTCAGTTGCTTTGTAATAGACCATCCGTCGAGGCTGACAGGATAGCTTAGAGGTGCACACACTCGCCTTTTGATCTGTGTAGCCTGGGTTCAAATATCGGCCAATAAACTGTCATCCTGGCATTTTGCAGAATGGGCAATTCTTCAATGTGTGCGCTATTTATTGGGTGGATGTTAAACTAGGTGTCCTGTCTGCAGGCATTAGTTAATGGATGTTAAAGATCCACGCTGTCCTTCGCGAAGCAGGTGAGCTATCCCCAGTACCCTGTCCAAATTCCAAATTCCTGCTCTAATCCACAGGGGACGCTGCAATAGTGTCACACCTGCACACCCAGCAACTGTCGACGCAGCCATGTGCTGTCATATGAAAGAAGAAGACCAAGGCCATCCATTGATATCTCTATCCTGCCATGAAATGAATGTTCAAGGTTATTTCTTATCTTTTTGCTTCGACAGATGATGTGCTCTCACTCTTGTATGATATTCTTTTATCATATATATATTGTTACATATTTATGTGAATTACTATTCCTGGCTTTGCTTATCACTGTGTAGTCGATTAAAGGTTGTTGTGATTAAAGGGTCAGGAGCCCTTCTGAGAAAAAGGAGACCGGAAACGGAAGAAGAAAAAGACACGAGGTCCTGGAGACGCGACGATTCTTCTTCCTCGCCAAGCTCGGACGCGAGCGGTATCGATTGAGCAACGTCAGAGAATCGGCGTTTCAAAGCCCGTCTGGCGAGAGGAGTTACCGGGACGTGTAACTACCCTTTGACACGTCAAGTCACTGTGGGTTCGTGCATGGAACCAAGCAGCTGGCTCAGTTCGCCTCGCCGTCTACAAGGCCGCGTACGGGTCGCACCTAGGGCCGCGCGCGCTGGGCAAGCCGCGTGTTGCTTTGCCTGCTTTACATTACCCGCTTTGCTTGGCCAGGAGGTGCGTGCTGCAGCCGTTGTTCCCGGTACGGGACGTGCCCGGTGAAAGCACGTCAGGAAGGGTCCGTTCAACCGCCCACGTGCGGAGATCGAACTACCGGAGTACGGAGACATTGTGAGAGACATTGACCACGGAGGGAGTCGGGAGTGGGGCTCACGTGAGGAATGTATAAGATGGCCATCTTAGAGTTAATGTAGATGAGTTTACATCTTTGTACTATTGATTGCTGATTGTTGATGGTTGATTGCTCGGGGAATATATCCTTGATTATTCCGGATCCTTGGTGTGGGGTTTTTTCTTGGTTGGAATTCATATTGATTGCGTTATGAAAGCGCATACATAATAAATCTTTCTGGCGGAGTTCCTCTCACGGTCCGGGGGTCACCGAGACCAGGTAGTCACCGGGAGGACCACGTAACAGAATTGGGGGCTCGTCCAAATTACGATTTGCGGATTCGCAATTGGGTCTACGTCCGGGATCTAAAATTGTATAAAATAATATTTTTATTAATTAAAATTTATTAATTAAGTATTAATTGGTAAATTTTTGGGGAAATTGGGGTAAAGTCTTGGGTGAAGGTTAACAGGTGTTAACGATAGACACCATGGCGTTTGTGGCACAGAACTTTGCGGTAACCCCGAGTGAGGCACAGTTCCGAGCGTTACTAAAGTCGGACCTCTTGAAATTGGCCAAACATTTTAACTTGGAGGTCCGAACTAATTTGAGGAAGGCAGAGTTGCAGACCACGGTGATACAGTCTATGGTGGGATTAGGAACATGGGACGAGTTAGCCTGGCAGTGGCTACCCGAAGAACCAGAAGACGTTGAGCTCCGGAAACTAGAGTTGCAATTACGGAGCCAGGAACGGATCAAAGAAGAAGAAAGGAAAGCAGAAGAGAGGAGAGAAGAGAAACAAGCAGAGGAAAGGAGAGTGGAACGAGAACTCCAGGAAAGGTTAAAAGAAGAAGAAAGGAAAGCAGAAAAGGAAAGAGCAGAAGAAGAAAGGAAAGCAGAAGAGAGGAGAGAAGAGAAACAAGCAGAGGAAAGGAGAGTGGAACGAGAACTCCAGGAAAGGTTAAAAGAAGAGGAAAGGAAAGCAGAAGAGAGGAGAGAAGAGAAACAAGCAGAGGAAAGGAGAGTGGAACGAGAACTCCAGGAAAGGTTAGAAGGAAGAAAAGCAGAGGAGAGGAGAGCTGCAAGGGACCTCGAAGCAGAGGAGAGAAAAGCGGAAAGGGAATTAAAGGAACGTGACATGGAGCTTCAGCAAGAAATTAAATTCAAGGAGCTGGAGTTAATGAGAGAACGGGGAGAGGGCCCACCCTTGCTGACGGGGTCGACACCTAGCCAGAACACCTGGGATGTGGGCAGACATGTGAGGCTGGTTCCACCCTTCAGTGAAAAGGAAGTCGCTAAATTTTTTCCGCACTTTGAGAAAGTGGCTCGACAGTTAAACTGGCCGGAGGAGGCCTGGACCATACTAGTACAAAGTGTGCTGGTGGGAAAAGCTCAAGAGATTTATTCGGCGCAACCAATGGACCAATGTGCAGATTATGAGGTATTGAAGAAGCACATCCTCAAAGCCTATGAGTTGGTTCCGGAAGCTTACCGGCAAAAATTCAGGAATGCCAGGAAGAGGGAGAGTGAGACCCATGTGGAGTTTGCCAGAGTGAAAGAAAACATGTTTGATCGGTGGTGTGAGTCAAAAGGAGTCGGGAAAGACTTCGAAACATTGCGTGACTTGATCCTGGTGGAGGAATTTCAACAGTGTGTCCACGAGGACATCAAAGTGTACCTGTAGGAAAAGAAAGTACCGAAGTTGTGGGACGCAGCCACCCTGGCAGATGATTATGCCTTAACACACCGGATAGGGGTCCACGAACCTAACTCCTCGCCTAGATCTCCGCAGGGGAGGTGGGGAACAGCAGGTGCGGAGAACGACAATACATGGCGGCGGCCTCGAGAGGATTATGGGGACAACGCGGATACCCCACCTGTTCGAAATCAGAGGGCTGCGGGCCCAAGACAAACTTATTTTTCAGGGGGCCCGAGGCAGACCACGAGTTTTACCTCCGGGCCTACTTGCGCTTTTTGCAAGAAACCTGGACACTTGATGGCCAGTTGTTACCTCATGAAAAGGGAAGACCCAGAGCGGAGTCCGACTAGTACAACTCCGAATGCGATGGCAAACGTAAGAAATCGCCCACAGAAGAGTTACCAACCATTTATTTATGAGGGGTTGGTCTCACTCAAGGGAGACTTGACTAACCCAAGACCGGTTAGGGTTTTGAGGGACACAGGAGCCCATCAATCCTTAATGCTTGAAGGCATTTTGCCATTGTCAAAGAGTACCGCAACTGGTGATAGTGTTCGGTTACAAGGGATCGGTGGCTGTGTTAGTGCCCCACTTCATGTCATCCATTTGGAATCCGATTTGTGTCAGGACCGGTCACCGTCGGTTTACAAGCCACGCTTCCTGTAGAGGGAGTATCTGTGATTATCGGGAATGATTTGGCCGGGGGGCAAATTTATGGTAACCCGAGGGTTGGTAAAGAGCACAGCAAGGAAAATAACACCCCACCAGCTCGGGATGGCGACAAAAGTTCCAAGTTATTTGTAGGGGGACTGAACTTCAACACAGAGGAAGAAGTTCTGACCTCTGTCTTCAACAGATATGGGCCGCTGGTGGAAGTGCGGGTGGTAAAAGACAGGGAAACGCAACGGTCAAGAGGGTTCGGCTTTGTCACGTTTGCAAGCACAAGAGACGCCAGGGAGGCAGTGAAGAATTGGAATGGTAAGGATTTGGAGATTCGGACCCTAACAGTAGGGAAGGCCTTTCGTAGGAGTCGAGAGGTCTACAGAAGAGGACAACTTGGCAGTAGTTTTGGGGTTGGCAGCAGCCGATATTACTATGGAGGCTCCCAGAGTTACGGCACCTCCCGAAAGAATGAATGTCAGAGCACTGGCCGAGAAAGAGACCGCCAGTCAGGTAACGGCTGGGACAAGGGGTCCCACCGTAACGGTTAGGAGTCTGGAGAAGTTGAAGCACTATATACGGGGGAGCCGCCGAGCCGGGGCTCCTACACGGACTAACCGTGAACGCCACGTTCTTAAAGGCGTCCAGGTAGTGAACTTTCCTGCATGGACTAACCGTGAACTCCACGTTCTTAAAGGCGTCCATGTAATGAACTTTCCTCCCCGGACTAACCGTGAACTCCACATTCCTTAAGGCGTCCAGGTAGGGAATATTCCGCTGGGCCTCCCGAAAAAGTGCTATAGAGAGGTTTAAATTTGGGGGCTTTGGTCACCACCTCTTAACCGTCATTCAAGAGAAACTAGAAGTGGTTGACGCTTGGTCCAGAGGGAATTAATCTAGGGGATCGTGTGAAATTTTGTTGCTTTATTTTTAAGTGATGACTGTGCTGGGGGGGGGGAACTGATGAGTTGGGGGGAGGGTGAGTTATCTGGTTTGTTTATCCAAGTTGGCCGGCAAAGAAAGTTTTCGCTGGGTTCAAACTTTCTTTCTTGAAGGGGGGGAGTGTTACATATTTATGTGAATTACTATTCCGGGCTTTGCTTATCAATGTGTAGTCGATTAAAGGTTGTTGTGATTAAAGGGTCAGGAGCCCTTCTGAGAAAAAGGAGACCGGAAACGGAAGAAGAAAAAGACACGAGGTCCTGGAGACGCGACGATTCTTCTTCTTCCTCGCCAAGCTCGGACGCGAGCGGTATCGATTGAGCAACGTCAGAGAATCGGCGTTTCAAAGTCCGTCTGGCGAGAGGAGTTACCGGGACGTGTAACTACCCTTTGACACGTCAAGTCACTGTGGGTTCGTGCACGGAACCAAGCAGCTGGCTCGGTTCGCCTCGCCGTCTACAAGGCCGCGTACGGGTCGCACCTAGGGCCGCGCGCGCTGGGCAAGCCGCGTGTTGCTTTGCCTGCTTTACATTACCCGCTTTGCTTGGCCAGGAGCTGCGCGCTGCAGCCGTTGTTCCCGGTACGGGACGTGCCCAGTGAAAGCACGTCAGGAAGGGTCCGTTCAACCGCCCACGTGCGGAGATCGAACTACCGGAGTACGGAGACATTGTGAGAGACATTGACCACGGAGGGAGTCGGGAGTGGGGCTCACGTGAGGAATGTATAAGATGGCCATCTTAGAGTTAATGTAGATGAGTTTACATCTTTGTACTATTGATTGCTGATTGTTGATGGTTGATTGCTCGGGGAATATATCCTTGATTATTCCGGATCCTTGGTGTGGGGTTTTTTCTTGGTTGGAATTCATATTGATTGCGTTACGAAAGCGCATACATAATAAATCTTTCTGGCGGAGTTCCTCTCACGGTCCGGGGGTCACCGAGACCAGGTAGTCACCGGGAGGACCACGTAACAATATATATATATATAAAATATATTATACTAGCGAGGTACCCGTGCTACACACAGGTGGGAGGCCGGTAGCAAACAGACAATGTGGAAATGACAAATGCTAAAGCATGAACAAATATATTCCACATTCCTGTGCCACCTTCAATCAAACGTCAGGCATGAGCAGCTGGTTTGTGAATGATTTGGGCAAGAAACGGCAAATGGCAAATGATGAACTACTACATTCCACATTCCTGTGCTGCCTTCAGTTGAACGTAATGCATTGACAGCATGTTCGTGAAGGACTTAGGCAAAAAACTCACTGCAGCTGAACTTCTACATGCTGTCAATAGCAAAACTGCATATGGTGAATCGACGAATGTCACAGGTGGAAACCCTCACATCATTTCCTCATTATTCTGCTTTAAACTCAATATCTCTATATTTTCATTCCAAACAGCATCATTCCAATCACAAATTAATATGATAGCATTATTATAACAAAATACAATGTTTGAATTTTGAAATACAAATTGAATTTTTAGTTCACGTGGAACGAAGTTCAGGGGAGCTTATGCGATGGCGCCTCGTCAGTCCATCCGTCCGTCCGTAAACACTTGAAACTTCTTCTCCGAAACCGCTAATGTGATTGCAACCAAATTTGGCACAAATGATATTTGTTGTGTTGTGACTAAAGTTTGTTCACGGCATTTTAAAAAATCGGGGTCTAAGGGGGTTTACTGGGGGGGTCAAATTGGGTCCAGGTTTGACCCCCAAAATAGATATTTGCTTTCTTCTCTGAAACTACACACGCAATTCCGATGAAACTTCACCACAACCTTCATCATCCGTGATGTACCAATGTTTGTTCATG
This sequence comes from Myxine glutinosa, assembly GCF_964187855.1. Classification (NCBI taxonomy): domain Eukaryota; kingdom Metazoa; phylum Chordata; class Myxini; order Myxiniformes; family Myxinidae; genus Myxine; species Myxine glutinosa. The sequence goes on along the minus strand of NC_136271.1, from coordinate 109,234,427 downwards.
CCATTGGAAAAGTTGTGGTCTTAGGAGGTACACTATATCAAATGCCAACGTGTGGAAGTGGAAGTCAGTTCCAATGGAGATACCAGACCTCTCCTGTCGACCTATTTGTGGAACCCAGTTCCAATAGAGATCCCAGATCCCTTCTGTCGACCCAGGTTCCCTGAACCTTTTGCCAATAAAATGATTGAACTCTATGTTCCAGATCACATCACCCGTGTAGTCAGAACATGGCAAAGAGAGCAAGTTTTGGCAGATGCTAAGCATGCAAAGAACTTGGAAGGGCACCTATAATGATCCCCTTACCTTGTTCCTTGGTGGCCACTGGCTAGCATCTCCTCCACTGTCTCATCCCTCTCGGTCCTGCTTCCACAGGGATGTTGCGACCCTGCCAACCTTGATTTTGCGGGTGGAAAGCCCGCTGCCAATGCTGGCAGTAATTTCTGCACTTCTCCAATGGTATGTTTAACTGATTCTAGGCTACCCTTTTGGCGAGCCCTTTTTTGATTCCTCCTCTCTGCGGAGACATTCTTCCGTCCATAAGGTAAATACTTGCCAATCTACCTTACTTTTAGTTCCTAGCCTTGGCTCTCTTCCTCAACTCCAAACGTAAGTTTTCAATGCATTCTCTATTGAACGATCTTTCGACCGGGAATTCCTTGCACCGTCCTTTTTGTCCAATTATTCCACACTTTCACATCCCTTATTTCTCCTGGTCCATGTATTTTTCCACATGTACCCCGTACAAAATCCATCCACCTGCTCTACAGAGTTATCCGTTTTGTCCTCACTATTTCCCATCCTTATGCCTTATTACCCTCGCCAGAGGACAGGGTATTGCATTTGAGTCCGTTTGTTTGTCTGTTTGTCTGTTTGTCTGTTTGTCTGTCTGTCTGTCTGTCTGTTTGTCCATCCAGAATAAATATGATTTTCTCTGCAACTGTTGGTCTGATTGACAGGAAAGTTTCACCATAGGTGCAACACCACCTGTATAATTTTTTTATGATAATTATGACGTCATAGGTCACGTGGTCAGCCGCCATCTTGGAAAAACCAAAAAACTTTGCACCTCTATCTCCAAAAGCGCTGAATAGAATTTTTTTTTGACGTGGCTCATTCTAAAGAATTCTCCATGTGGAATAAAATATGTTAATGATGATGTCATCGGTGCCTCCATTATGACGTCATAATTCGACAAGTACAAAACTTCATCTGATCAAGATGAAATTTATTGAGCATAATCTAGGAATAAATTTGTTTAGAAAACAAATAATGATGATGTCATCGGTCACGTGGTCCGGCCGCCATCTTGGAAAAACCGAAAAACGTTGCACCTCAATATCTCCGAAAGGGCTAAATAGAAAAAAATGAGACATGGCTCATTGTAAAAAACTCTCCATGGGGAATAAAATATGTTAATGATGATGTCATAGGTGCCTCCATTATGACGTCATAATTCGACAAGTATAAAACTTCATCCGATCAAGATTACATTTCTTGAGCATAATCTAGGAATAAATTAGTTTAGAAAAACATAATGATGACGTCATCGGTCACGTGGTTCGGCCGCCATATTTGTTTTAACACAAAAGCCTTGAAAACCACTGAAAATACATCCTGGCGAGGGTTTGCAATCTCTGATTGCTCTTTTTCTTGTTTCCCTTGCTTTGTTTATCGATAGACAGTCCTCAAAGAATCATTTTTCCATTCTTCTATTGTCTATCACACGCATCCTTAACACCGACATGGACCCCCATCAATAAATAATCCTTTTTCTTTTATCGTTTACTGTTACCGTTTTTGTTTGGACTCGCTCTTGGGTTTTTGGTAAGAGCGGAGCAGGCCACCCAGCGATGGCAATACACCTACAGTGGAGAAAGATCTCACCTTAGTTATTGGGCCCGTCAGGTGGTTGCCGTCAGCTCGGTTGCAACCCCGCTCCTTCCTTCAACCGGTGAGCCCTGCTCGCTTGTGCCAATCTGTGGGAGTCGACCACCTTTATCAAAATATGACAGACAGCACTTGATAGACAAAGGATTATTTATTTCGTACCTACGGAGTGAAAAGTTTGTCCTCAGGCAAGCAGATCTCTAAATTCTACTCAAACTGCATCAAATATATATACAAATTGTTTTACTACAAAAGGAAGGCAAAAGTGGAAACTGGAGCATAAGAGAAGAACAAAAGCTGATGTAAAGGACACTTGGCTTCACTTTCCAAACAGTTCAATCTTGGTTTCATCAGACCACAGAATCTTGTTTCTCACAGTCTGAGAGTCCTTTAGGTGCTTTTTTGCAAACTCCAAGCGGGCTTTCATGTGTCTTTCACTGAGGAGAGGCTTCCATCTGGCCACTTTACCATAAAGCCCAGATCGGTGGAGTGTTGCAGTGATGGTTGTCCTTCTGGAAGTTTCTCCCATCTCCACACAGGATCTCTGGAGCTCAGCCAGAGTGACCATCGGGTTCTTGGTCACCCCTCTTACCAAGGCCCTTTTTTTTTCTTTTTCTTTTTTTTTCTTTTGTTTTGTTTTGTATACTGAATCGAGGCTCGTGAAAGAGCTAACATTTATTTCACAAACAAATCAACCAGACAAACAAAATATACAAAAAGAGGGAGCGGAAGACAAGATGGGGAGAGAAGGGGAAGCACACAACCACAACATTTGAGAGCAGGGAGAAGTGTGGGAGGGAGAGGGCTTGGGGGGAGGGGAGGCGTGGGAAAGGGGGGTGGGGGGGGGGGAGAGGTATAAAACACAAGGGGACCGAAATTAGCGGGGGTAGAAAAGATCAAGGTTTTGGATGGGGGAGGATAAGAGATGGTGGTGAACACCTGTTTTAAAGACCTGGAGGGTGGAGTGGGATTGAAGAGAGTGAGGGAGTTTGTTCCAGAGGCGGGAGAAAAGAGCAATGAAGGAGTGAAGGTGAGCAGAAAGTCTTGATTTTGGCAGTTTAACCATAAGAGGGTTGCAGGCAGATCTTGTGCGACCTATAGGAATATTTGGGGGACAGAGCCCAGAGAGAGCTGGGGGGGCAAGGCCAGAGAGGAGTCGGTAGAAGACGGAAAGACCACCAACCTGCCTGTGGTGAGTGAGTGAAAGGCCCTTGGAGTTAGCTTCATCGCGGGAGATTCCAATGATTCTGAACGCTTTGGTTTCAACAGCGTGAAGACGAGCTAGGTGTGAGGCAGGAGCACCAGACCAGAGGGGAGAGCAGTATTCCATAGAGCTGCGGATGAAAGCCTTGTATGTGGTGAGGAGCTCAGGTGTGCCAAGGAAGGACTTCGCACGACGGAGGATGCCCAGTCGGCAACTGGCTTTGGAGGCCAGATTTGAAATGTGGTTTTCCCAGGAAAGATCATGGCGAATAGTGAGACCCAAAAGCTTGAGTGACAGAACTTCTTGGAGAGGATTATTCAGAAAGTGGATGGGAGGGTTTTCCAGTCGGTCTTTTCGGAGAGACATCGTAAGAGTGTGAGATTTATCAGGATTGAAAGACATGTTCCATTTGTTTGCCCAGTCTGTGATTTTGTCCAGGTCTGCAGAGAGTGAGGAGGCTGCAGACTGCCGATCTGAGGGATGAGGAATGGAGCGACAGAGAGTGGAGTCGTCAGTAAAGAGATAGAGAGGATTTTCAAGAGAGTCAGAGAGATCATTGATGAAGATCAGAAAAAGCACAGGGCCCAGAACACTACCTTGGGGAACTCCAGCCTGAACAGGAAGAGGAGATGAGAGAAACCCATTCAGGGCCACACGTTGACTACGACCAGAGAGGAAGTCCGCCAGCCATGCGTGGAGATTTCCATGGATACCAAAGGAGTAGAGTTTGGTGAGCAGAGCAGGGTGCCAGACCGTATCGAAGGCATGTGAAATGTCAAGGGAGACAGCTCTAATTTCCTGTTTGGCGTTGAGGACCTCCATCCATTGTTGAGAAAGCAGAAGCAGCAGGTCCAGAGTAGAGTGACCAGGTCTGAAACCAAATTGATGATCAGAGATCAAGCCATTGGAGAAGAGGAAAGATTTCATATCTGAAGCAATGATGGATTCCATGACTTTGCTGATAATTGGGAGAAGGCTGATTGGTCTGCAGTTGCTAGGATCTGTTTTTGCACCTTTTTTGTGCAAAGCGGTGATGTTGGCTGATTTCCAAGCAGATGGCAGATGACCTTGAGCAAAAGAGAGGGTGAAGAGAACAGAAAGAGGGAGTGAAAGAGCGGAAGAACATGATTTTAGGACCCATGGGCTGATGCCGTCAGGACCAGTTGCAGAATTAGAGTCGAGGGTTGACAGAAACTTTTCCACCTTGTCAGGAGGAAAGGACACAGAGTCCAGGAGCAGCTGGGTACGACTGGGTACGGTGGGTACAGAGAGGGATGGGTTTGGGACACAAGATTTAGAGGCAAACACAGAGTTGAGGCATTCAGCTTTTTCACGTGCGGAGTCAGCCGTTAAGCCGTTTGAGGTGAGGGAGGGGATGGAGGGGGAACAAACACCAGAAACAGATTTGACCAGACGCCACCAGGATTTGGAAGAGGGAGACAGATAAGAGAGTTTGGTCTTGAGAACGGTGAGATATTGTTTCCTGGCTCTCCTGAGGGTGGACACACACTTGTTTCGGGCTTTGTGAAAGGAAATGAGATTTCCTTCCGTTGGATTTGCTTTCCAGGAGACGAAAGCAAGTTGTTTCAGGGCAACAGCCTCACCACAAGATTACGTGTACCATGGACGGGAGGAAGGGAATGACAACTGAAGACGAGATGGGATAAATCTGTGCATGAGAGAGAGCAATTTACTTTGAAAGAATTCCCAGGATGAGTTGATGTCAGAGGCGGTAGAGATGGGAGACCAGTCCAGATGATTGATGGCTGCTTGAAGACCGTGCCAGTTGGCCTGAGTGAAATGCCAGACTCGTCGACGCTGAGGAGGCTCTCTGAGAATGGTCAGAGAGATGTCCACTTTGACAAGCACATGATCAGATGAGCCGATTGGAGCAGAAGAAGAGCAGCAGACATTTTCAGGGAAGTTAGTCATAACCAAGTCCAGAAGAGAAGATGCTCCGTTGACTGAGATCCGGGTCGGAAAATTGACAGATTGTGTCAGTCCCAGTGAGTCGCAGAAGTCCTTTGCTGAAGAGCCATGGCTGGTGAGACAGGTACCCACACCCAGCCAACTGGCATGGTGACAATAATTGAAATCACCACATATGAGGAAGAGAGAGTTGGGATGGGTAGATAGAAGTTGGTCCATATTATCAGACAGCGAGATGTAGATGGAGTCATCACTGTTTGGTGGACGGTACAACACACATATGAACAAAAGGTGGGAGCGAAGGGGAAGCCGTAGCCAAAGGTATTCCTGGGGGTGAGGTGGAGAGAGGGCAGTGGAGGGTGAGTGAGGAAGAGAGTTTTTTTATAAAGATAGCAACCCCACCTCCAGGACGAGGCTCAGCTCTATCATACCGGAGGAGGGAGTAACCTGGGAGAGATACCAAGGCATCAGAGACATCATGAAGGAGGAAAGTTTCTGTTAAGCAGATCACATCTGGTTTGTCAGAAGCAACCTGTATGGAGAGATCAGTCAAGTTTGAGCAAAGGCCCCGGATGTTTGAGGTCCACACCGTTAATGAAGAGGACGGGGGAGCATCGGGTACAGAACAGGGGGGGGGGGGGGGAGGGGTAGGGTAAGATGTGGAAAAGGAGGAAGAGGTAGGGAGAGCTGTTGAAGGTGTGTCAGAGATTTCAGAATAGCTTGGAGAAAGGGAAGAATGGGGCAGACAAAAGGTTTGATGGAGATTGGGTGAGGCACAGTGAGGTGTTATTTGAGGAGGGGGAAGAGCGAGGCAGAAGGTTGGGGGAGATGAAGGTGAAAGTTGGAAGGGGGAAGAAGCAGGGAGGATGCTTTGAGGAGGAGGGGTGAGAGGGGAGTCTAGGAGGGGAGGAGCGAGGGAGAGTCTCGGAGGGGAGGGGTGTGGGGGGAGTTTAGGAGGGAGGGGAGGGAAGGGGCAAGGGGGGAGATTTGAAAGGGATGGGTGATGGGGAGGATTTGTAGGGAAGGTGGGATGGGGAAGATTTGGAGCGGAGGGGTGAGATTGGATTTTGAAAAGTGTACGATTCATGGGAAACGAACATTTTTTGCAAAATGAGTTTGAGACCTTCGAGTCAAAAATACGTTTGAGGACGCTGAAGGAGGGGTGGAGTTCTGGAGAGTTTAGGGAATGTAGAAAAGAGGAACTGTAAGAGATGGTATTATATATATTTTTTGGAATGAATAGATTTGGTGAGCAAGACGAAAGCATCCTTTTGTAGGAGAAGAAGAAAAAGGTGTTATAATATATGAGAGAAAATAGTTGTTCAGGGGAGAGATTATACATTTCTAACCACGTGATCGCCAACAACGTGAACGAAGAACGAACGAACAAATAAGAACAACAAATAAACGAATTAGACCTGAGAAGGTCTAAATATATATATATTGTTGTGGATATGAGAATGTTTTTTTATTTTATTGTTGTTGTAAAACGTTGTTGTAAAAGGTTGTTGTAAAAGGTTGTTGTAAAATATCACCCCTCCTCCCTCCGTTGTGGTTGTATAAAGGTCAAAGGGCGTTCCCGTAGTTAGTCCATAAAAACATACATGCAGGACACGATATATCCTTTCTTTTGACAGTTATATCCTTATTATGTGTATTAGCATAAGGCTGTGTCTTCCATTAATTGAAATACTCCATTGCACCAGTGAAAGAGATAGATTCCCTTCCATTCCCCCCTTTCCGTCAATTGCAATTCGAAGCGCCTTCCGCATTTTGGTCGGTTTTTTCCCTTCATCCGCCATTGACCACGAGGCTCGAGTCGGGGAAGAAAGGCGTGTCTCCACCTCGTCATAGAGGGGAGGAGTGAGCCAGCCCCACTCGACCAACCATGAGCCAGGGGTTTGGCTAGAGAGGGCGGAGGAAGAGCGATCGGGGAGGTTGGCAAAGGTTGAGGGGCGGGGGCCTATATAACCCAAGGCAGGGCGTGTCCAAACTCCAAAGGGAGATGCGTTTTTACAGAGTCGAGCTTGGAAGCAGAAACGGAGA